>NW_013547138.1:0-16228 GCF_000499425.1 Eimeria acervulina
TGAGGGCTTATAGAGGTTTATTAGTGTTTATAAGGGTTTGTTCATTAGGGTTTATAGGGTTTACGAGGGTTTATTAGGGTTTTTAAAGGTTTGTTTATAGGGGGTTATTAGGGTTTATAAGGGTATGAGGGTTTGTTTCCAAGAGGGTTTATATTATGAGGGTTAGTGTGCCTGAGGGTTAAAGAGGGTTTGTGTCTGAGGGTTTAGTGTACGAGGGTTAGTTTTTTAGTGTGCCTGAGGGTTAAAGAGGGTTTGTGTCTGAGGGTTTAGTTTACAAGGGTTAGTTTATTTGTGCCTGAGGGTTAAAGAGGGTTTGTGTCTGAGGGTTTAGTTTACGAGGGTTAGTTTTTTATTGTGTCTGAGGGTTTGGGGTGTACATGCAGGTTTAGTGTACGAGGGTAAGTTTATTAGTGTGTCTGAGGGTTTGGGGTGTACATGCAGGTGAGCCCGTGCGACTGCACGGTCTCAATCTTAGGTGCGGTGGAGGGGGATCGAGTGCCGCAGGTGAAAGGAGCGACGTACAGCCTCAAGGGCTTCCTTGGGACCACCCCCACCGCCAAACAAGGAAATAAGGTCTGCTGCTGCTGCTGCTGCTGCTGCTGCTGCTGCTGCTGCTGCTGCTGGTTGGGCTGCTGGTTGGGCTGGTGCTGCTGCTGCTGCTGCTGGTTGGGCTGCTGCTGCTGCTGCTGGTTGGGCTGGTTGGGCTGGTGCTGCTGCTGCTGCTAGTTGGGTTGATGCTGCTGCTGCTGCTGGTTGGGTTGATGCTGCTGCTGCTGCTGCTGCTGCTGCTTGGGCTAGTGCTGCTGCTGCATGGGGTGTTGCTGATGCTGCTGCTTGTGATGGTGCTGCTGATGCTGCTTGGCCTGATGATGATGATGCTGCTTCCGCTGCTGTTGCTGCTGCTTCTCGGGCTGCTGATGGTGCTGCTGCCTCTTTGGTTGATGGTGCTGCTGCTTGTTTTTGTGCTGCTTTGTCTTCTGCTACTGCTGTTGCTGCTGCTGACGGTGCTGCTGTTTCTGCTGCTTGTTGTGTGTTATTTGCTTCGCTGCCGATGGTGCTGCTTGTGCTGCTGCTGCTACTGCGTGTGCTGCTGCTGCTGCTTGTGCTGCTGCGTCTGCTGCTTCCGCAGATGACGCTAGTGCCGTGGTGCTGCTGCTGCTTCGTTTGCTGCTGCTGTATTGCTGCTGCTGCTCTGTTGCTGCTGCTGCTGCCGTGCACCCCTGCTACTGTAGACGACTGTGGGTGCTGGTGTTTGTGCTGCTGCTGGTTCTTGTGCTGCTGCTTCATTTGCTGCTGCTGCGTCATTGGCTGCTGCTGCTGCTACTGAAGGAGTGCGTGCTGCACTTGGCTTTTCATCACTACTACCACCACTACTAAAACCTGCTGCTGCTGCTTCATTTGCTGCTGCTGCTGCTGCTGTATCTGCTGAAACTGATGTACTACGTGCTGCACTAGGCTCTTCACCAGTGTGATCTGCTGCTGCTGCTTCTACTTCATTTGCTGCTGCTGCTTCTACTTCATTTGCTGCTGCTGCTGCCTCTACTTCATTTGCTGCTGCTGCCTCTACTTCACTTGCTGCTGCTGCTTCTTCCTCATTTGCTGCTGCTGCCTCTACTTCATTTGCTGCTGCTGCTGCCTCTACTTCATTTGCTGCTGCTTCTACTTCATTTGCTGCTGCTGCTGCCTCTACTTCATTTGCTGCTGCTGCTTCTACTTCATTTGCTGCTGCTGCTGCTGCTGCTGCTGGTTGATTTGCTGCAGCTAATGTACTGCGTATTGCACTTGGCTCCGCATCACTATCATCATTTTCACGCCCCCTGCGACTTCACTCAAACTGTGCGGAGGCACATGCATGGGGAGTGTTTGCCTGTTTTTAGGTCTTTCCTCGCTAAATTCAATGTAAGAAAGGCTTAGGGTTTAGGGTTTAGGGTTTAGGGTTTAGGGTTTAGGGTTTAAGGTTTAGGGTTTAAGGCTGATCGAGAGGGGCTAGCGCTGGACTGGCGCAGATGCGCGTTTTAAACGAGAGATCTCCATGTTGCAAATGTCCTAGGGTTTAGGGTTTAGGGTTTAGGGTTTAGGGTTTAGGGTTTAGGGTTTGTGTTCAGGATATCTTCAGTGTGCAAGAGCGCGTCATTCTAAGCGGCACTTGGATTGGCGGGGGTCTGCACGTTGCTGCAGTTGCTGCCTGCAACGTCGGAGACATCCGCCTAGAGAAAGAACCCGTAAACCCTAAACCCTAAACCCTAAACCCTAGCGATCCTCCAGCAGCAGGGAGCAGCAGCCACCCATCAAACCCTCAAACCTTTTTTTCTAATTCAACAAACCTTTCCTGATGCGTAGAATTCAAAATCAAGGGTTTAGGGTTTAGGGTTTAGGGTTTAGGGTTTGCTGTGCAGGACTTGAGGACAAACCAAGACCGCGTGGTGCTGAGGCACTTGGGCGGAGATGTAGACATCAGGACGTACAGGGGTAAACCCTAAACCCTAATACCTAAACCCTAAACCCTAAACCCTTGTGACGGTTCCACGGCGTGTGTAGGCCGAAGCCCTCACAGCAGGAGGAGTTTATTGAAGCGGCGGCAGCTAAACCCTCAGCCACCTCGGGCGTGCCTTGTAAACCCTAAACCCTAAACCCTAGGGCGTGTGTGCACTGCAGATAAACCCTTGCACTTCAGTGTGGGGTCGCATGTTGGGGAGTTTCGGTTAGGCAGCACTATTGTCTTGGTGTTTGAGGCCCCTCATGACTTCGAGTTCTCCGTTGTAAACCCTAAACCCTAAACCCTCGTAAACCCTAATGGGGCCTCCTAAGCCCAAGCGCTTCTCAAACCCTAAACCCTAGCGTGCCTGTGGGTAGCTGGGGGTACATAGCCATTCCCCTGGGTAGCTAGCCAGACAGTTAGCTAGCTGGATAGCTAGCTAGCTAGCTAGCTAGCCAGCCGAGTGTGGAGGTCTGTGTTGCTGCTGCAGGCAGCAGGAGACAAGATTCGCGCTGGCAGCAGACTTGGGGGTGTGGGGCCCCCTGTGGTAGCAAAGGACGAAAGTAGCAGGAAGTTCATTCACTATTGACGCCCGCTAGCTAGCTAGCTAGCTGTCTATCGATTTGCTTTGCTGGTTAGCTAGCTAGCTAGCTAGCTAGCTACCGAACTAGCTAGCGGTTAAGCTAGCTGGCTAGTTGCCTAGCTAGCTATCTAGCTAGTTGCCGAGCTAGTTCGCTGGCTAGTTACCCAGCTACCTAGCTAGCTGGCTAGTTGCCTAGCTAGCTAGCTGGCTAGTTGCCTAGCTAGCTAGCTAGCTAGCTAGCTAACCCTGGGGATAGGCGGCTGAAACTTCGGGGTGCTGCTCCCGTTTGCTGCCTGGGAGGTACGGGCCCCCGCTGCTGCAGGCTGAGCTCGCAGCCCTTGGCTAGCTAGCTAGCAAGCTAACTAGCTAGCTAGCTGGTTTTGAGGGGCAGAGGTTGGAGCCCCCAGCCCCATCAGCAAGAGAGACAGCTAGCTGCTTGCCTTGCTGCAGAGGCCTCGCAGTGTACAGCCCGACGCCCGTAAACTCTCTTTTGTTTCCAAGTCTATCGCTGGCCGGCTAGCTAGCTAGCTAGCTAGTTAGCTAGCTAGCTCATTAGCCAGCTACTAAGCAGGCGGATCTCCTCAGAGCAAACAGCTTATAGAATGCCAGCAGCAGCTGCAGCAGCAGCAGCAGAAACAGCAGCAGCAAGGCCCGCAACAGCGCGCAGTCTGCTGCGTAAGCCGCTGTACCGAGGCTCCCTCATTGCTTCCCCTAAGTAGTTTGTAGCTAGCTAGCTAGCTACACAGCTAGCTAGCTACTTGCTTAGATAGTTCTGTAGCTAGCTAGCCAGCTTTGCGGTGATGTGTGTTGTTGCTGCTGTGAGAAAAAGAATAAGCGGGCAGTTCTCCCCTGAGTCGCTGCTGCAGCAGCAAGAAGCTGCTGCAGCATCTGCAGCAGCAGGAAGCTGCTGCGTCTCTAGCTGCAGTAGCAGCAAGCTGCTGTGTCTCTACCTGCAGCAGCATGCTGCTGCGTCTGCTGCTACAGCAGGAAGCTGCTGCTTCTCCAGCTGCAGCAGGCTAATGCTGCTGCTGCAGCAAGCTGCTGCTGCTGCAACTGCTGCAGCAGATACCCTGCGGCCTTAAGGAGGCATGTCACTGTCTTGCGAAGCCGCATCTGCTGCTGCTGCTGCAGGCTGCTTCCCTTTTGCAGCAGCAGCACCTCCTGTTGCTGCTGCTGCTGCTGCTGCGAAGAACCGACGCGAAGCAGCGAAGAATGCGTTGGGGTGGTTCCCCACATCATCACCTGCAGCAGCAGCAGCAGCAGCAGCAGCAGGTACAGCTGCAGCAACGGGTCGTAGCCTTTCAGCAGCAGCAGTTACAGAGGCAGCAGCAGCACGCACAGCAACAGGTACAGCAGCAGCACCACCAGCAAGTACAGCAGCAGCGCCAGCAGCAGCAGCAACAGCAGCAGCAGCAGCAGCAGCAGCAGCAGCAGCATTTACCTGCGCTGTTAGGGTGTGTTTGTATGAAGTAATCTTTGCATGCAAGTTGGTAGTCTCCCTTCTCTGCCAGCTGCAGCACGGGGCGCAGCTCCTTGTCTAAACAGAACCACAAGAATAAGGGTTTAGGGTTTATAAAACAATTAGGGTTTAGGGTTTATAAAACAAATAGGGTTTAGGGTTTAGGGTTATAGGTTTCTAGGGCTTGAGGCTTATTCTGGCATAGGATACATAAACCGCACAGCATTGAAGGCTTATTCTTAGGGTTTAGGGTTTAGGGTTTAGGGTTTAGGGTTTAGGGTTTCGGTACAGGTCAAGCCCCAATCTTCAAGGAGTCTTTGAAGTCTTTTTATGTCATGCGTTTTAAAAGGGCAGCCGTGCGCATCTCCTGTGCCGGGGTTCTGAATTTACAGACAGCCAAATCGAGGGTTTAGGGTTTAGGGTCTAGGGCTGGCGCTGCGCCGCCCCCCCTCCTGCTGTATTTGCTACTGCTTCACTTGCTGCTGCTGCTGCTGCTGATGCACTTGCTGCTGCTTCACTTGCTGCTGCTGCTGCTGCTGCAGTTGCTGCTGCGATTGCTGATGGTGAATGGCTCTACAGCGGAGATCTCTGGGAAGCAATTAGGGTTTAGGGTTTAGGGTTTACTCCCGTAACAGCTCCGCTGATGATTTGTGAGCATCTAAAAGGCGCATAGTTTGCCCTCTTCCCCTCCAAGCCGTACATGTGCCTTATGTTGTACGCGTGCCTGCAGATACACCCTAAACCCTAAACCCTAAACCCTAAACCCTAAACCCTAAGCCCTAGGCCCTAGGCTCTAAACCCTAAAAATGCAAACCCTGGCAGCGCACGTTCTAACCTTTCAGCGACCCACGATAGAAGACTGCAGGCACTCGTTACAGCTTTAGGGTTTAGGGTTTAGGGTTTAGGGTTTAGGAAGTACTCCTTATCAAATTTCTGCGGTTCTCGCCAGACTTGTCTGTTGAACTGAAGATTCTCCTCAAGCGTCATTCCGGCTCCCTAAACGACAAAACCCTAAACCCTAAACCCTAAACCCTAAACCCTAACCCCTAAATAAGCCCTAGATCCCGGACTAGCCTCAACAGGCCAAGAGAGCGGCATCTGCTGCTGCTGCTGCTGCAGTTGCTGTTGCTGTTGCTGCTGCTCACTTTGAAGAAGAGCCACAGCTGCATGCGGCCGCCGTGACGAAGGTGATGCTCCGCCCTGCAGCAGCAGCAGCAGCAGCAACAGCAATAGGCGTAGCAGCAGTAGCAGCTGTAGTAGCAGCAACACAGACTGTCGACTTGATCACGTTTCTCGTTAGGGTTTAGGGTTTAGGGTTTAGGATTACATGTAGCTCTCGTATAGACGGCGCATGCAGGGCGGGAAGGAGTTCTTGTACACCTGTAAACCCTCAACGACAAACCCTAAACCCTAAACCCTAAACCCTAAGCTAAGCACTAAGCTAAACCATCGGCAAGCGATTCAGAAGCACTCTACCTCTGCGCCTAGTGCTCGATAGGAAGGCAGCAAGGGTTTAGGGTTTACGGTTTAGGGTTTATTACGAACATGTTTTATCGACTGAGGCGTCAGGCGCTCTTCTGTACTTTTTACTGTATTGTTGCTGAAGTCTCTCCCTGCGCACAAACCCTAAACCCTAAACCCTAAACCCTAGGCACTGTTTCCTCAACCCTGAACACTATCTCTCCATATATGCCCCCAGCCCTAAACCCTAAACCCTAAACCCTAAACCCCCGCTACACACTCACCCAAGTAGACATTGGGAGCAGCGCTTAGGAGCTTCCCTACTCGCGAGTCAGAAAAGACTGTGTTCTGCACAAAACCACCAAACCCTAAACCCTAAACCCTAAACCCTAAACCCTAAACCCTGCGCAGCCGGTTATTGAGGGTTTGGAGTGTATAGGCACCTGCAGAGTAATCTGGCGACCTTCCAGTAAGTCAAAAGAGGCGTTCATTGCTGCTCTGCAGACACCGCAACCAAACCCTAAACCCTAAACCCTAAACTCCACCTCCCAAAGGGCTCGCAATCTCTAAGGGTTCAAGGTTTAGGGTTTAGGGTTTAGGGTTTGCTGGTACTCGCGAACACACCTCAGCTTTCCGCAGAGAACAGTGCCCAACTCAAAGTCAGGCACGTACGCCATCATATCTGCAACGCACCCCTAAACCCTAAACCCTAAACCCTAAACCCTAATTCTTTGATTCTCGCTCCCCAAAGCGTGCGGCGTCTCAGGGTTGGAAGCAGAAGTGACAGCCATACAACTAATACACAGCCTTAAAACCCTAGACCCTAAACCCTAAACCCCTACCAGTAAACCCTTACTTTGAATATACACTCGACGGTTCCTGACCAGCTGGCCGGCATCTGGAAAGCAAGGGACCTGAGAGGTAGACCAAGCACTAAACCCTAAACCCTAAACCCTAAACCCTAAACCCTAATGTTTAGGGTCTTAAAAGAGTTAAAGGTAGACGGCACAATGCCCAGGGTACAGGGGTCTTTATATTCAGCGTCAAAGACGCGTAAACCCTAAGGGCTTTACTAAGAGAGGAAGGGTTTAGGGTTTAGGGTTTAGGGTTTAGGGTTTACGATGTATAAATGCTGCACTTGCTGAGCCATATTGCCCCTCAAAAAGGCGGTGGCAGCTCGCCACAATTTTTCCACAGGCGAACCCGCGACAGGGTCTCGCGGACGCGGCACCTGCACGCAAACCCTAAACCCTAAACCCTAAACCCTAAACCCTAAACACTAACTTTCGTTGAGAAGGATGCAAGTGCTTCTCTTGTCTTGAGTTGACGCTCCCTACGGCAACCCCAAAACCCCGAACTATTTGGTAAACTCCCCAGCACTGGACCCTAATTCTAAACCCTAAACCCTAAACCCTAAACCCTAAACCCTCATTCCCTACACAGGCGTAGTTGATCCCTTCCTGCTGCAGAAAACTCGAAAGCAAACTCAGCGATGCATCTTCAAGCCCTCGAAATGCACAAAGTCTGTCTGCATGCAAATGCCCGTTCAAAACCCTAAACCCTAAACCCTAAACCCTAAACCCTAAACCCTCAGGTGTAATTGCACGCCCTGAGTCCCCCCCGTCCCGCCCCCCCCACTCCTCACCACCAAACCCTAAGGCAAACCCTAAACCCTAAACCCTTGCCATCAATGTCGCAGCAGCAAAACATACATATGCAGAGGTCCGCTGTCTCAAGTATTAAGGGTTTAAAGTGTTTAGGGTTTAGGGTTTAGGATTTAGAGGGTTTAGGGTTTACCAAATCTGTACATGAAGAGACGGCACTCCTGCTGCACCAGCCACCGCTGCCTGTCGCGGTCTCTGCTGAACCTGTGTAGCAAGCAAAGCCTCAAACCCTAAACCCTAAACCCTAAACCCTAATCCCGCAAAGCAAACCCTAAATCCCACCTCCTCAGCCAGCAAATACTTCCCCCAGGCAAAACTCATGCACGTAAACCCTCTCAAACAGTTTGCTGCTCCTCTAGGGTTTAGGGTTTAGGGTTTAGGGTTTAGGGTTTACGCGAGGCGGAGAGCGAAGTGCGACATGGCGTCTCTCTCTGCTACTTCCCTTCGCTGCTGCTCAGTTGCTGTTGCTGCTGCAGCAAGCGGCAGCATCAGTCCTCCTTCCTGCAGCATCTCTTCCAGCTGTATGTACAGCGGTTTTGCTGCTGCACCATCACTTCCTGCTGCTGCTGCTGCTGCTGCTGCTGGCGTTGATGGTGCAGCCCGCAGCACCCCGGGGTTTGCAGAGGAATCTAGCCCGAACTTTTCGTCCAGGAAGTGCAGCACTGCGCAACCCCAAACCCTAAACCCTAAACCCTAAACCCTAAACCCTAATTCCACACCCTAGCTCAGGGCAAGATGATATCCGCTCTGTCGTACAGCTGCTGTTTCCTGCCAATCATTTGCGGCCAGGGTTTAGGGTTAGGGTTTGGGGTTTAGGGTTTGCAGCTACGGTTGAGGGCTGGGGTTTTAGGGTTTAGGGTTTAGGGTTTGTGGCTACGGATTAGGAATAGGGATTAGGGATTGCTGCTAGGGTGTATTGTTAGGGTTTAGGGGTCTTAGGGTTAGGGTTTAGGGTTTAGGGTTTAGGGTTTACCCCGTAGGCGGTGCGCAGTCGCAGACTCAAAGACATCCACATGAGTGTTTATTGCAGGAGGCGGCTGATCATACACCCCAATGGGGTGCGAAAATCGCCCCAGCAAACTGACGGCTCTATGCATTTCAGATGGGCGAGACGGATACGGCATCTTCCTAAACCCTAAACCCTAAACCCTAAACCCTAGACCCTCGAGAAGCCCAAGAGGCGGGTGAAGGCTCTCCCCCCCGCCGCCACGCATGCGTTGACGCCCCTATAAAGAAGAAGAATTAACTCGTAACACCATGCATACACAAACAAACACGTAAACCCTAAACCCTAAACCCTAATTCCTAGGCTCCGAACCCCAGCAGCTGTCTGGGCTGCTGTTGTTTGCTGGCTTCTTCTCAAGGCCTCAGGTGTAGGTACACCTTAAAAGAAAAATCAAATAAACGGCAGCTTTAATTGCCTTCTCGCAAAAAGGAGAAGGAAGAAGAAGTACAACAACCCCACCCCTCAAACCACTCAGCCCCAGCAGCAGCAGCAGCATTGCTGCTGCTGCTGCTGCTGCTGCTGCTGCTGTAGACGGGTCTTCTTGGGGCCCCAGCTGTCTGTTAAGCATTCTTTCTAACCATCGTCATCTTCCCCTAAAGATGGAATAATAGTGTCTTACTGATCAGGGTTTAGGGTTTAGGGTTTAGGGTTTACTGTCTGCACTGGCGACGGCGGAGCGCTTAATAGCGAATTGTGCGATGCAAACCCTAAACCCTAGAGCATAAACCCTAAACCCTAAACCATTTTTTTCAGTTGTAGAGCTATGCCTTCTTCTGTGTGTGGCTATTTCACCTGATGGAGGCCGCTGCAGCTCGGTGGCTCTCCCCGAGTTAGGGTTTAGGGTTTAGGGTTTAGCGTTTAGGGTTTATGGCGATGGCCTGTCGCGGGTTTCTCCCTCGAAGTCGCGTGTTTTGTTTCAAGGGGTTGTCTCTGGCAGCAGGAGGCCTGTCTGTGAGCCCAGCAGCAGCAACAACAACAACAACAACAGCAGCAGCAGCAGCAGCAGCATGGCTAGGGTGTACGCGGAGCTTCGGTACAAAAGAGAAAGGAAAGAGAGTTAGTGCTCCCTCTGCAGGGCCGCTCTACAGCAAACCCTCCTCACCGTTTGAGCTTCAGAGACAGGCAATAGAGCGGTGGTTTGCTGCTGCTGCTGCTGCTGTGGTGCAGCGCGGAAGGCAGCTCCAGGAGCTGCAGCAGCAGCAGCCGACCCACGTCACGGCTTTGCTGCAGCAGCCGCAGCAACTCCTTCTTAAAATGAAGCAGCAGCAAGTTCTTAATCAGTATAAACGCAAGCTCACTGATTTGTATGGTCCGGTGTACGTAGACCGCGAATGGCCAGTGCTGCGCTTTGTTGCGCAGCGCCATTTCCAGAAATAAACCCTAAACCCTAACAAGTCTAGGGTTTAGGGTTTAGGGTTTAGGTTTTCATTAACCAGGCGTAAGCTTCTTGCCTCCTCCCCCGTGGTTTCTTGCAGGCTGCAGGCAGTTGCACGGTAGGCTTAGGGTATAGAGTTTAGGGTTTAGAGTGGAAGTAGTGCTGTAGAGAGTATCTGCAGCTTCTGTTCAGTTTAGGGTTTAGGGTTTAGGGTTTAGAGTTCGGGTAGGGTTTAGGGTGTAGGGCTCGGGCTTTATGGAATTTTGCTGCCTGCAACGCAGCTCTTAGTAGGGGGGTTCAGCACAAAGTGCTCTAGATGACCCAAACCCTAAAACCCTAAACCCTAAAAACCCCAATAATAGAAGGCGCACGCCCTGAAGACCTAAACTCTTAAACGAGTTGGCCGTAGAAGAGTAAACCCTAGCGAGAATAACGCCTAGAAGCCTCCAGCAGAAACTGTGTACACATTACAAAGAATAAATGCTGGGGGCTCAAACGCTACAAAATATTAACTCTGGAAAGCTTAGACCATAAAACCCTCAGTAGAAATCCTAAACCCTAGAAAGCCAAAGCCTTGCAAGCCCTAAACCCTAGGAAGCGTAAACCCTAGAGCCTAAACCCTAGAAACCTCCACCCCAGAAAGCGTAGGCTGTAGAAACCTAAGCCCTAGCAAGAATAAACCCGATAGGGCGTAAATTGAAGAAGCCTAAACCCCAAGAAGAGTAAACTGTAGTAGCCTAAACCCTAGAAAGAATGAGCCCTAGAGGCGCCACAAGCCATAAATTCTTGCTTCAAGCCCTACTTGGAGCTGCTGCTGCTGCTGCTGCTGCTGCACATAGCCACCTCCTGCCTTCCAGATGTTCCAGTGCTGCGAAGATAAACGCGCAGAACATTAGATGAATCGGATGGCCTGTAAAGAAGAAGTTTAATTAAACTCCCATCACGACCTAGAGAAGAAGTTCAATTCAACTCTTATTGCGAACATATATCCGCGAGAATGGAGACAGCAGTCTTTTGTCTTTCTCTCATCTATGTCCCTACGTCTGCCCGCTCGGAGGCGCTGTCTTCTTCACGCTCTGAGGAGACAGTTGAGCGCACAGCAGTTAGGGAGGGCCAAGTTCATGCACAACAATTGTCCATAGTGCCAGTGCATGCAGCAAGGAAGCGTATTTATGCATGCATGTGGGGTAGCCTCGCAGCAGAAATTGTAACAAGATGTGCTGCAATTCGTGACTGGGCCATTCCTCTCCGCAACAGCTCCAAGTCATTGGGCCTCTGCGCCATTGCTTCTTTATCAACCAACAACGTTTGCATAATTTGCACTTGCACTCGCGTGAAATGAGCTGAAGAACTGGAGAAGCAAGGCTTCGAGCAGCATTATTTGCAAGGACTGAAAGTTCGTTATCCCTTTCGGCGCGAATTCATAATGCATCTCAATATCAACATTGCTGTGGTGGCTTTACTTTCTCCTTACTGCGTAATAAGTTAATAACAAAACAATGCACTCAACAACCCACTGCCCTCTGACCCCGTTAGTCTACACCGAAACACTGATGTATGGCCTAACGTTAGACGTGGCTGCTGCAAACCAACCCCGTAAGGAAAAACCTGAGGAGTTTCATTCACAGCTTGTAGCATCGCCAGAAGGCATCCAGAATGCACAAGAACACCAGGTAAGAATCATTTGACAAACGATGTTTAGCAGTCACTTACAACCATCCGACTTATTTTTGCTGGATTTACACTCTCTTCCAAGCGAGAAGGAGGGCGAAGAGGCGAAGAATTTCGATATGCGTTGGGTAGAGCCCTTAACTGCCCGTTCTCGAGTTAGCGGGCTGGCTTTGTATTATAGACGTACAGGCAACGCGGAGACGCCATCATATCAATAATGTTGGATTTCTTAAGCGTTTTTGAGGAAAAAAACAAAAGGAAGCCGAAAACTTTGCACGAAAAGGCAGCAATGTCATTGCGAGAAGTAAAAACTGGAGGAGAGATGAGCCGCTGATACACGTGTAGCAACTCGTAGAGACCACAGAAAACACAAGTACGAAGTTAAGCAGATAGGGGGGAAACAATTCAAGTTTATATCTCTTGCTGCTTGCTTATTGAACCAGCAGGAAACAGACGCTACGGCAGTGGTAGCAGCTAAGATCAACAATACCAGCAAAAATGAGATTGACAATAACAGCAGCAGTAGCAGTACTAATGACGATCTATCAGCAAACACCAGAAGCGCCAGCAACGGCAGCAGCCACTGCAACAACAGCAGGAGTTGTAGCCGGAACAAAACGAAGAAGAGCAGCAGCAGAGAGAAACTTTGCTGAGCTTTGCTTTTACCAGCTGCGACAACAGAGAGAGAGCGATCCACTCATCCTGTTGTGGGTGGCGAGGCATCCGAGGGCATACGGTGCTTGGGAGATAACAAGAAGCAGATGAAGCATATTATGTTTGTGCTAGCAGCTGCACTTCTCCACGCCTGCACGCTGCCTCCTGAGGGCCCCGTAGGTAGTCACTAGGTGTATAGACGGTCTGTGCATGCAGCAGCAGAGGCCTGGCTGTGCTTCCCTGCAGCGCGAGCTGCAGCACTAGCTGCAGCACGAGCTGCAGCACTAGGTGCAGCACGAGCTGCAGCAAGCTGCAGAAACCTGTGCTGCGCCGTGCAAGAGGCCTTCTCTCCTTCACAGGAGCCCCAGCTGGGCGTTGGGCATCCGTGCACAGCACACCCATACACTTGAGTTGGTTGCAGCTGCTTTTAATGAAGTCTTTTATTAGATGTACTGCTTCATTGTTGTCTTAGAATAAGTCGAGCGCTCCTTCTACAGCTCGGTCTGGGGGTTAGGGTTTAGGGTATATGGTTTAGGGTTTAGGGTTTGTCTTCCTTAGAGCGAATAAAAGTACAAGGCACCCCAACGCAAATGGAGTAAACAGCAGCAGCAACAGCAGCAGCAGCAGCAACAGCAACAGCAGTAGCAACAGCCGCGACGAGCAATGTACAGCAGCAGCAGCAGCAGCAGTAGCAGCACCGTGTCTGCGTGCCTGCTGCTACCTGACGGTATTAAAAACTATAAAGCATAAAGAGTATAGTAATAAAAAATGTTTTTTGTGTTGTTAATTGCATAAATAAGAGTAAAATTATGTCTGTATTTAGGGGTTGCTGGCGGCTGTTGCTGGCTGGTGGGCCCCTCCTACGATTTACGTTCTATAGACTTGCTGCTGCTGCTGCTGTTCTGCTGCTGCTGCTGCTGCTGTTGAAGTTTGCGCAGTGTTTGTGCCCAACGCTTCGTCTATTTCGGGAGAATATTGAAACAATTAACAGGCTTAAGGTATTTCTTCTTCAGTGAAGGCTGCTTGCGCTCTTGCTGCTGCTGCTGCTGCTGCTGCTGCTACCACTGCTGCTGCAGCTGCGGTGTCTGCCTATTAGGGTTTGCGGATTAGGGTTTACCCCTCAAGGACCTATTTTGTGTCCTTCTGTTTTTTTTTCTATTGAATTTTCATTTCTTAAGAAACCCTGACGCCCTGAGTCGTCTGCGGCTCCACTACTGGCAAAGTAAGCGGCCCGCTGCTGCTGCTGCTGTTGCTGCTGCTGTTGCTGCTGCTGTTGCTGCTTTCGTTTATGCTGTTCACACTAGCAGCAGGACCTTCGAAATCGGCTCTTAGGTCTCCCACTCGACGGTTGGGAAACGCTAGTAGTGTCAGCAGCAGCTCTTACTGCAGCAGCAGCAGCGGCAGCAGCAGCAGCAGCAGCAGCAGGGGTAGCGACTGAAGCACTTGCAGCAGCAGCAGCAGACTCTTCCACAGCTGCGCAGGCTGAAAACTGAAGAGCCCTTGACTCTTCTGTTGCAGTCTCAAAGATTTCGTTGGTGTAGATCCGGGGCCCCGGCGGGTTTAGGGTTTAGGGTTTAGGGTTTAGGGTTTAGGGTTTGGGGTCTTCAGGATGGAGCGCGTCAGGGACGCCGCGCGGGTGGTCAAGAACCGCGAGAAGCTGATGCAGTGGTTGAATACGCACCAGGCTTCAGTTCAAGTAAACCCTAAACCCTAAACCCTAAACCCTAGCTGCACGCATCTTAACGTGTAATGTATATGAGGCATCGCAAGGTTTGGTGCGCAGTGCATAGCAGAGGGGACCTCCTTGAGGCTCAGAATTCAGGGCCTAGGGTTTAGGGTTTAGGGTTTAGGGTTTAGGGTTTGTAGAGTTTTCCAGAGGCAATGGGCATGCGGATCCGTTATTGATTTGTATGAAGGGTTTTGTTTTTTGTTGTTTTGTCTGCTTTTTGTTTGTCTATCTTTGTTTATTTTCTGGTGTATCTTCTTTATTATTTTTTCGTTTGTTTGTGTTTGCTTTATTTGCATGTCTTTGTTTATTTCTTTGTGTTTGAACATAATTTTCTTTGTTTTGTTTATATGCTTGTGTGTGTGTTTGTTTGTTTGTTTGCCTGTCTCTTTATTTGTTTGTCTCCTCTTGTTATCTTATTAAATCTTTTTTTTATTTATTGCTTTTGTTTGTCTTTCTTTGTTTGTCTCTCTTCTATTTATTTCTTGGGGCTGGTGTGTGCATGCGCTTCTCTTTATTTGTCTACCTGTTTGTTTGTTACTTTATTTGTTTGTTTTCTTTTGTTATCAAAGCGATTACTATGTTGCTCTGTTTACTTTGTTTGTTTATTTTGTTTGTTTATTTTTGTTTGTTTATTTTTGTTTGTCTCTCTTTGTCTCTCCCTCTCTGTCTGTCTCTGTTTTCTGCTCTTTCTTCGTTGTCTTCATTTTTAGTATTTATTTTGTTTGTTTTTTTGTTTGGTGTGTATTATTTATAATTATTTTTGTTTGTTTATTTATTTATGTTTGTTTGTTTTGTCTGCCTATCTCCTGTTGTTTGTCTCCTCTTTATAATAGTAAAATTTTTTTTAAATGTATTTATTATTATTTATTTGTTTGTCTTTATTTGTTTTTGCTTTTTGTTTGTCTGTCTGTCTCTTTTTTATCGATTGTGAATTTTATAACACTTCATTAATTTAATTATTTTTTCTTGTATTTGTTTGTTTATTTTTTTGTTTATTTTTTTGTGTTTTGTTTGCAGGCATGGACGGGACTTTTTTTAGTTTTGTTTTTGGTGTATCATCTGTTCTCTGACGGAGATTTCTCTTTCTTAATGACAGTGTCTTCATTAATATCAACATTTTCTTTTCTGATGGTTTTATATAAACTTGAAGGCACGAAGAGCTGCGCTGGGGTGTCTCTGCGAATGTTTGAGCTGTATGTGCTTCTAATCTTTTCTCGTCTCTGCTCTATCGTTCCTTATGAAGGGTAAGTCTTTTGTCTCCTTTGCATTTATCTGTCTCCTTTGCATTCATCTGTCTCCTTATTATCTGTCTCCCTGCTGTTTATCTGCTTCCTCTTTATTTATCTTTCTCCTGGTTGTTTATCTGTCTCTTTCTTATTTGTCTGTCTCCTTATTTATCTGTCTCCTTCTTCTTTATCTGTCTCCTTGTTTAACTTTTAATTGTCTTGTCTCGTGTTTTTCGTATTTGTCTGTCTCCTTCTGTCTGTTTGTTTTTAAATCTATTTTTCTTCTTTGTCTCCTCCTCTTTCGTCTGTTGTTTGTTTATCTTTGTTTAAATGTATTTATTTTCTGTCTCTTGTTTATTTTAATCTCTTTTTTATCTGTCTGTCTCCTTCTCATGCCTCTTTCTGCATGCATTTGTCTCCGCGTATTTCTGTTTGTTTCATGGGCTGTCTCCTCGCTCCCCACACTCCTGCAGCGAGAGTGCTGCTGCTTCTGCTTCTCTTGCTGCTGCTTCTGCTTCTGTTGCTGCTGCTGCAGGTACTTGCCTTATGACCGTTCGGGGGATTGGTTATATCAGACACTGGAGGCTCTGTCTCTGCTGCTTGCGGGTTTAGTTGTATTTCAATGTCGAAGACGCTTTGCTGCTTCTTATGAAAAAGCAGCAGACAACTTCCCGCACTGGGGTTTATCTCTTGGTTGTTTCGTCCTCGCCCTTCTCTTTCACCCCTCTCTTAATGCTTTTCTTCCTGCTGATGTTAGTCGTCGCCTCCTCCTAGACTCTATATATATATATATATATATATATTAATAAATATATATATTAAATATATATATATATGTATACATGTCTGTATGTATGTATGTAGGGATGTTTTTATGTTTCTATAGATGCGTGGATGTTATAGATATGCAATATATATATATAT
>NW_013547137.1:0-5000 GCF_000499425.1 Eimeria acervulina
CAGCGGCTGCTGCTGTTGCTGCTGTAACAGCGGCTGCTGCTGCTGCTGCAACAGCGGCTGCTGCTGCTGCTGCTCCTCAACTGCTGCCAACAGATCCTCAAGGTCATCGTCCGAGAAGGCCTCACCCGCTGCTGCAGCAGCGACAGACGGATTTGGTGCTGCTGTGCTGCAGCAGCTGCTGCTGCAGGAAGGCATAGCTGTTGCTGCTGCTGCAGCAGCAGCAGGTGCCTTACAACTCACGGGAGCCCAGACCATCCCCCCCCAAATACCTCGTGAAGAAGCTGTTCCAGTTGCTGCTGCTGCTGCTGCTGCTGCTGTTGCTGTTGCTGCTGCTGCTGTTGCTGCTGCTGCTGTTGCTGCTGTGGCCGACAGAGCCTGGTGAGGGAACGAGACAAAGTTCTGCGGCTGTTGCTGCTGTTGTTGAAGCTGCTGCTGTTGCTGCTGTTGTTGCAGCTGTTGCTGTTGCTGTTGCTGTTGCTGTTGCTGTTGCTGTTGCTGCTGCTGCAGCTGCTGCTGCTGCTGCTGCTGCTGCTGGGCGCAGTAAGGAAGCCTCTTCCCATAGAGGAACTTCCCCAGGGCATGAAATGAGGCCAGCTGCATATCTTTACACCAAATTGCTGCTGCTGCTGCTGCTGCTGCTGCTGCTGCTGCTCCTGCTGCTCCTGCTGATGCAGCAGTCTGTCTCCCCCCTCCGCGCCGCGGAGGGGTTTGCGGTGCTGCAAGAGCAGCAGCAGCAGCAGCAGGTGCAGCAGCAGCAGGTGCAGCAGCAGCCAGATGCAGACTTCCTAGAGCCTGGCGCAGGTCTCCTCTGCTTGCTGCAGCAATTGCTGCTGTATCTGCTGCAGCAACACGTGCAGCAGCAGCAGCATATCCGCGCTGCATCAGATCTGCTGCTGTTTGTTGCTGAGTCCGTTGCAGCAGCCGCAAGACCTAAGCAGCAGCAGAGACAGCCCAGCCTTTAACAAATTAAAACAGAGACAGTCAGAGACACAAAAGGAGACAAAAAAGAAAGAAGCAAAGAGCAGCAGCAAACATAAACAAACAGCAGCACAGCAGCAAACAAAGAAAAGAGATAAAGAAGTTGTAGCAGCAACAATGCAGAGACACTGCAGAGACAAACAAAAACAAAAAGAGATCGACGAAGAGCAAACAAAAGGAGACAGTGAGGACACAAAGAGACAAAAAATAAATAAATAAAAGACAGACAAAAATAAATACAAAAGAGACGAGACAAAGAGAGACAACAAAGATATAAAAAGAGAGACAGAGAGAGACAAATAATAAACAAAAGAAACAAAGAGAGACAGAAGGAGACAGATAAACAAATGAGACAAACAGAGGCAACGAAGATATTAAAAGAGAGACAGGAGGAGACAGAAGGAGACAAAAGATACTAAAAAAAAGCAAAGAGACAGCTGGAGACAAAGCTGAAGAAAAAATATTAAAAATAAATAAAAGGAGACAGAGCAAAAGACAAAGAGAGACAAAAGGCTATTAAAAGAGACAGACAAAGACAGCAAAGAAGAGAGATAAAGATATAACTCTTACTTGCACCTCCGTAGGGCTATTCAGACGAAGTGTACAGACACCCGGATTATTTAAAAGTGAAGCAGGAAGAAAGCGCTGCAGCAGCCGCTGCTCCTCCCAGCTGTCTCCGACACAAACCACAAGGGGCTGTGCGCAGCCTTGCTGCTGCTGCTGCTGCAGTTGCTGCTGCTGCTGCTGCTGCTGGGGCTCTTCGTAAGGCTGCAAGCGGTGCTGCAGCAGCTGCTGCAGCTGACGTGTGAAGGAAGGAGACCGCTGCAGCAGAGTCGCCGGCAGCTGCCGCAACAGAACCACAGCAGCCCCACTCTTGCTGCTGCTGCTCTTGCTGCTGCTGCTGCTCTTGCTGCTGCTGCTGCTGCTGCTGCTGCCTAAGGGCAGGGCTCGACGTTTGTGAGCCTCAGAGAGAAACGATAAGAGCGCAGCCCCCAGCGGCAGAGGCTCTGCTGCCTTGGACCAGCTTCCCCCTGCTGCTGCTGCTGCTGCTGCTGCAGGAGGTGCAGCAGCAGCAGCAGCAGCAGAAGCTTCATCGAACTCTAAAACTTCCAACCCTAAGGAAGCAGCAGCAGCCATCAACAGCCACCGCTTGCCGCACCCCGAGGGACCCTGCAGCACACAGATGCAAGGAGGCAACGCCCTGCAGCTGCTGCTGCTGCTGCTGCTGCTGTTGCTGCTGTTGCTGCTGCTGTGGGGTTCCCCATCGACGTCCATCGAGCTGCTTTCTAAACGGCGGTCTTCGTCTTCCTTTAGCCGCTTCACGCGGTGCTGCTGCCTCTGCTGCACTTGCGGAGGCCCAGCAGCAGCAGCAGCAGCAGGAGCAGCAGCACCGCCAGCAGCAGCAGCAGCAGCAGAATAAGGACGCAAGAATTCAATCAGCTTTGCTACCTTAGCGGGAGGATGAACAAACTGAAAGCCCTCAGCACAACTCGGAGCTGCTGCTTCATACCACGAAAAACTGCTGCTGCTGCTGCTGCTGCTGCTGGTGGATGCAGCAGCAGCAGCAGCAGCAGCAGCCTTTGAGGGCTTTAAGGGGGACACAGCCGGCCGCAGCCATGTTGAAGTCCTTCCCTCATGTTCTGCAGCAGCAGCAGCAGCAGCAGCTTGTGTTGCAAGCAACCCCACACCGACGAGACTCCTGCTGCTGCTACCATTGTTGCTGCTGCTACTCCTGTTGCCCCTGCTGCTGTGGTTCCTGCTCCTGCTGCTGCTGCTGCTGTTGCTGCTGCTGCTGTTGCTGCTGTTGTTGCTGCTGCTGTCGGCGACGAAGAGGCTCCTGATGGAACGCCGCACCCCCACTGCTGCAGCTTTCGTGGCTTTGCTGCTTCTTGAAGCAGCTTTGCTGCTGTTGCTGCTGCTGTTGCTGCTGCTGCTGTTGCTGGTTGCTGAGAGTTTT
The DNA here is from genome assembly GCF_000499425.1 of Eimeria acervulina. Classification (NCBI taxonomy): domain Eukaryota; phylum Apicomplexa; class Conoidasida; order Eucoccidiorida; family Eimeriidae; genus Eimeria; species Eimeria acervulina. The sequence goes on from NW_013547137.1 coordinate 2,936, forward strand.
GCTGCACTCCGTGCAAAGTGTTTCCTCCCTCGTGGTGTAGTCTCCCTGCTGCTGCTGCTGCTGCTGCTACTGGCGCAGTCTACTTCGTAGCAGCTGCTGCTGCTGCCGTTGCTGCTGCTGCTGCTGCTGCTGCTACTGCTGCTGCTGCGGCGGCGCCTCAGGCGGCGGAGCGGCTGCTGCGAGGGAGAATCAGCAGCAAGATCGATGAGAGGTGTCTTATCTTTGTTGCTGCTCAGCAGGGAAGCAGACGGCATTGCCGCATCTTGCTGCTGCTGCTGCTGCTGCTGCTGCTGCTGCTGTCGCTGCTGCTGTTGCTGCTACTCTACAGGCGCTGCATGCAGCAGCAAGAAGTAGCAGCTCCTGCTGCGATTCTCAGCCCTCTCCTCTTAAGAGTCCTCCCATGCCTTTGCTGCTGCTGCTGCTGCTTCTGCCGCTGCTGCTGCTGCTGCTGCTGATGCTGCTGCGTTGGTTACAGAGGGTATGCTAGTATGATGTGCAGGGAAGGAGCAGCAGCATCTGTGGCTGCAGCTATTCCTTCCTGCAGCGCAGCAGCCGCAACTGCTGCTGTAACTGTTCTTGAAGCAAGTGCAGCAACTGCAGCAGCAGCAGCAGCAGCACGCGCTGCTGCTGCCTCAAAGAACTGCAATCAGTTGTGGTGCTGTAGAAGGCAACGCCCGTTCTGTGCCGAGGAATGGCTGCTGCTGCTGCCGCTACTGCTAGTGCTGCTGTTGCTGCTGCTGCCGCTGCTGCTGGTGCTGCTGTTGCTGCTGTTGCTGCTGCAGCTGCAGCCGTCGCCGCAAACGGCTCTTAGCTCGGCCTTTAACCCTAAACCCTAAACCCTAAACCCTTTTAATCCTTCAGACAAGGGTGAACGCTTAAAGAAGAGTAGGGGGGTTGCGTGCATGCACGCCACTGGTGCTCGGCAGCGGCTGCAGCTGCAGCAGCAGCAGCAGCAGCCGCTGCTGCTGCTGCTGCTTGCATTTCATAACTTTCCCTGGCTTGTCCTTTCTGTAAGGTATGTTTTCTTGTGTTGTTTTTGATGTATATCGCAGCAGCAGCAGATCTTGGCGGAGCCCCGCTGCAGCAGCAGCACGAAGAGCAGCAGCAGCAGCAGCAGCAGCAGCAGCACGAGGCCACAGCAGCAGCAAGTCTGCTTTGTTCTTCTCTTCGCATTTTTAGATTCGTTTGCCGCAAAACTATTTTAAAAAACACTTGCAGCAAGAGCTACCTGGACGAGGGCAGCAGCAGCAACATCAATTAAACAGCAGCAGCAGCAGCAGCAGCAGCAGGAACAGCAGCAACTGAAGCACCAGCAGCAGCAGCAGCAGCAGCAATGCAGCCTTACGGGGGAATGCCCCCAAGTATGATGGGGATGAGGCCAATGCCTGGTGTAGCACCGACATTGATGCCTCCGCAGGTGCGCATGCGTTTGCTGCTGCTGCTGTGCTGCTGCTGCTGTTGCTGCTGCTGTTGCTGCTGCTGTTGCTTCTGCTGTTGCTGCTGCTGTTGCTTCTGCTGCTGCCTTTTTAAAGGCTGCAGAGAGCATGGTGCCCAGGCACTTGTGTATTGTAGCGTCTCTGTTCATTGCTTTTGCTGCTGCTGCTGCAGCAGCAGCAGCTGTTGCAGCATCTGCTGCTGGAGGTCTGCCTCCCAGCAACAACAGCAGCAGCAGCAGCAACAGCAGCAGCAGGAGCAGCAGCAGCAGCAGGAAGTATATAGTAATAGGGTATAAAGTTGAAGTGAACCATTGATAGCAGCGATATCTGCTGCCTCCTGTTTGTTTAGATGTCTCTCTTTGTTTATCTTCAGCCTTTATCTTTAAATTTAATTAATTAATTTATTTTGTTTTTGCTGCAGGGCTACGAAGTTGCGCCGTTTCAGATACCCGGCGTCCCCGGTGAGTTCTGCTGCTGTCTCTCTTTGTCTCCATTTGTTTGTCTCTCTTTATCTCTTTCTTTATTTGTTTTTGTTTGTTTATTTGCTCTTTATCGTTATCTGTTGCTTTACTTCTTTTTATTTATTTATTTGCTCTTTATCTTTATCTCTTGCTTTACTTCTTTTTATT
>NW_013547137.1:10000-15957 GCF_000499425.1 Eimeria acervulina
TGCTAATGATGATGATGATGATGCTGATGCTGATGCTGCTAATGATGATGATGATGATGATGGGGTTGCTGCTGATAGGATTGCTGGTGTTGCTACTGATGGGGCTGCTGCTGCTGATGCTGCTGCTGCTGCTGATGGGGTTGCTGCCGCTGATGGTGTAGTTGCTGCTGTTTTTGCTGTTGCTGCTGATGGTTTTGCTTCTGGTGCTGCTGTTGCTGCTGTTGGTGTTGCTGCTGATTGTAGCAGTGCTGCTGCTGGGGTTAGGGTTGCCGCAGCTATTGTTGCTGCTGCTTCTGCTGCTGCTGAGGGCGTGTTTCTTGCTGCTGATGCTGGCTTCGTTTGCTATTATTGCTGTTGTTGTTGCTTCTGCTGCTGCTGGAGGTCGCCCTGTTCATGGCAGCTGAGGGTTTAGGGTTTAGGGTTTAGGGTTTAGGGTTTGTGTTCAGGGTGCCGACAGAGAAGGCGGAGTTGTTTGCGTTTAAGATTGACTGGGCGTTGCTGACAAAGGTATGTTTGTGTGTTTTCTTTATTTTATTTGTTTTTATTCTAATTTATTTAATTTATTTTATTCATTTACTTCTCTTGCGGTGCATGCAGCATACACCTCAGCTGTCTATACAGCTGCTGGCTGTCTCTGTTTAGATATTTAAAAATAATTTTTTTTGCTGAGAGTTTTTCTCTTTATTTTATTAGTGCATGCAGTTTATATTTTATGTATTTTATTTACTTTATATAATATCCTATAACGTGTTAATATATGTTGTATATAATATATAATATATAATATATAATATATATAATATATAATATATACAATGTCTAATATACATTTTATAATATATAATGCTTATACCAGCAAAACAATAGAATGCAGCAGCAACAGCAGCAACAGCAGCAACAGCAACAGCAGCAACAGCCGCAGGATGTTTGTGAATAATAACAGCGTCAATACCGTTACAGTGTATTAATTAACTAATTAATTTATTTATTTATTTATTTGTTTATTTGTTTATTTATTTGTTTATAGGCTGACGTGATAGAGAAGAAGCTGAGGCCGTGGGTTCGCAAGAAAGTAATGGAGTTGATGGGTACGGAGGAAGCGCTGCTAGCAGAAGTAATAGAATATATTTTAAATAGAGTTAATGAGAAGCCTCAGCCTAAAGAGTTGTTAGACGAGTTAAGCAGATTTCTTGATGAAGAAGCAGAAGGCTTTCTTAAACATCTCTGGTGTATACTCGTCTTTGAGCAGCTTAAAATTACAAAAAAAGAAGCCTAAACAACGTTAACACCCTCCTGCTGCTGCTGCTGCTGCTGCTGCTGCTGCTGCTGCTGCTGATGATGCTGCTGATGATGATGATGGTGGTGGGGCTGCTGCTGGCTTGTTTCTGCTGCTGCTGCTGGAGTTGTAACAGCAGCAGAAATAGCAACAGATGCAGCAGCAGCAGCAATGCAGCCGCAGCAGCAATATTAGTAGTAGTAGTAGCAGCAACAGCAGCAGAAACAGCAGCAGCTGCAGCAGCAGCTGCTGCAGCAGCAGCAGTAATATTTGTTTGCGTAAATATATTGAGAGTAAATGTGTTTATTTATGTCTCCTTTATTATTAATGTTGAGTCGAACTCAGCTAATTTCAAAACAAACAAAACAAAAAATTATTTGTCTTTTGCTTGCCATCTCCCTGAGGTGTACGTAAGGGTTTAGTGTCTAGGGTTTAGGGTTTGGGAGGGTTTAGGGTTTAGGGTTTAGGAGGGTTTAGGGTTTAGGGTTTAGGAGGGTTTAGGGTTTAGGGCTGATTCACATATTTGTGGGTTTAGGGTTTTTGAGGGTTAATGAAAGTTTAATCGATTCTTTACAAGGGTTTAGTCGAGGGTTTAGCTGAGGGTTAATTAGGGTTTATAATTAGGGTTTATAATTAGGGTTTATAATTAGGGTTTAGTAACAGTGAGTGTTTTCAATTGGAGAAGAGGGTTTGTAAGGATTTCCTTAGGGTTTACTTAAGGGTTTAAGAGGGTTTAAGAGGGTTTAAGAGGGTTTACAAGGGTTTAAGACTGCTTAGGGTTTAGGGTTTAATAAGAAGGGTTTATAATAAAAGGGTTTAGTAGAAGACAACAATAGAATTAAAGGGTTTAATAGAAGAGTTTAATAAGAGGGTTTATTATTAGGGTTTACTGAGGGTTTATAATAAAAGGGTTTATATACTGAACGGATTTATAATTAAAAGAAAAATAATATAATAAATAAGAGATATCGACAGACGCGTTAAAATAATAAAAAGCAATGAGAAGAGAGTTTATATTATTGAAGAGTTTATAGATAAAACAATAATAATAATAATAATAATAATAATAATAATCATCATCATCATCATCATAAGCCTAATAAAGATAATAATAATAAAGATAATAATAATAATAAAGGTAATAATAATAAAGATGATAATAAAGCTAAAGATAATAATAATAATAGAGCTAAGGATAATAAAGAAGATAATAAAGATGAGGATAATAAAGATAAAGATAATAAAGATAATAATAAAGCTAAGGATGATAAAGATAATAATAAAGCTAAAGATAATAAAGATAAAGATAATAATAAAGCTAATAATAAAGATAAAGATAATAACAAAGATAATAATAATAATAAAGATAATAATAAAGCTAAAGCTTAAGGATAATAAAGCTAAAGATAATAAAGATAATAATAAAGCTATGGATAATAAAGATAAAGATAATAATAAAGCTAAAGATAATAATAAAGCTAATAATAAAGATAAAGATACTAATAAAGATAATAATAAAGCTAATAATAGAGACAATAAACGAAATAAAGAAAATAATAAAGATAAAGTTAAAGATAGTTAATCAATAATAAAGATAAAGATAAAAAGGATAAAGATAAAGATAAAGATAATAAAGTTAATAAAGATAATAAAGATAATAAAGTTAATAAAGATAATAAAGTTAATAAAGATAATAAAGATAATAAAGATAATAAAGTTAATAAAGATAATAAAGACAATAAAGTTAATAAAGATAATAAAGATAATAAAGTTTAATAAAGATAATAAAGTTAATAAAGATAATAAAGATAATAAAGATAATAAAGATAATAAAGATAATAAAGATAATAAAGTTTAATAAAGATAATAAAGTTTAATAAAGTTTAATAAAGATAATAAAGATAATAAAGATAAAGATAATAAAGATAATAAAGATAAAGATAATAAAGATAATAAAGATAAAGTTAAAGATAATAAAGATAAAGAAAAAGATAATAAAGATAATAAAGATAATAAAGATAAAGTTAAAGATAATAAAGATAATAAAGTTTAATAAAGATAATAAAGTTTAATAAAGATAATAAAGTTTAATCAATAACAAGCTCATCGATCTTCCAGTCTTCGTAACTCCCATCGGGTAGATATCTTCGGACAATAAAAGGTAGAGTTTTCTGATAAAGTTCTTTTTCAGCAATTATTAAAGGGTCTGACTCGCCTTCTAGTTGTATTGTTAAAGGCGCATTCATACTTATCTGTAAAGCTCTTGTTCCTATTATACGTGCCTTCTCAAACTTTGTCAGAAAAGGTGTCGTTATACGCGGACCCTCCGATGGATGAGCCTCCGGCCTCTATACACATAACCCTAAACCCTAAACCCTAAACCCTAAACCCTAAACCCTAAACCCGAAACCCGAAACAAATATAAACAATTATAAACAATTATATACAATTATAAACAATTATAAGCAATTATAAACTATTATAAACTATTATAAACAATTATAAACTATTATAAACTATTATAAACAATTATAAACATATATCATAAATCCTAAACAACTATATGCAACTATAAACAACGATACGCCCTAAACAACCATAAGAAATGATAAACAACAATAAACAAACATAAACCCTAATGTACACTCTAAACCCTAAACCCTAATATACGCTCTAAACCCTAAACCCTAATATAATATACACTCAAAACCCTAAACCCTTGAAACATTACACCCTCGAATCTATATACGGGAGCAACACCGCCTACCTACATGAAGAATATACGGCCCTAATATATCAATGACTAGGGTTTAGGGTTTAGGGTTTAGTATTGCTCATAAGAGTGAATTGCTAATTAGGGTTTAGGGTTTGCATAGTTCCTGTGGGCCGAGGACTTTCCCTACTCCAGCATTTACTGTGCCCAAGGGTTTAGGGTTTAGGGTTTAGGGTTTACTTGGAGTCTGGGGTCGTTTGGGTCAATAACAACATCAACATCTTCAGCTGCTGCATCTGCTTCTTCTATGTCTTCATCTAAATCTTCTTCACCTAACTCATCTCCGAACTCGTCACCAAAAGCGGGTTCAGCGAACATATGATCGTTTTCATCGTCCGCCATTTTCAAAACCCTAAACCCTAAACCCTAAACCCTAAACCCTTAAAAACCCTTAAAAACCCTTAAAAACCCTTAAAACCCTTAAAAACCCTTCAAAACCCTAAAGGTTTTGAACAGACTACACCCACTTAAACCTACCCCTATAACACTCGAAACTTCAACACGCAATGTTCAAAACAAAACTCAAAAAAACAGAAAAAATACGGGTTTAGGGTTTAGGGTTTAGGGTTTAGGGTTTAGGGTTTAGGGGCAATATATGCAGAGGCGAGAGGGAAGGTTGCGACTTTGAACGATTTGTAAAATATATTTACGGTGTATGTACACCTCAACATGAAAATAGAATTCAATTTTATATATATGTGAAGGATACAAGCAGCATCAAAAGCAGCAGCAGCTGCTGCTGCTGCTGCTGTTGCTGCTGCTGCTCCTTAGCAGCAATAGCAGCTGCTGTGCATGCAGCCCTGTACTAACAGTACTTAGCCCTTGATACTTCTTATTCTTAATGCCTTTTTAATTATTTATTTAACTGAATTTAAAGGGTTTTATACGAAAATTAAAGGGGTTAAGCTGCTGCTGCTGCTGTTGCTGCTGCTGCTGTTGCTGCTGCTGCTGATGCTGCTGCGTTTGTTGCAGCCGCTGGGTTGTTGCAGTTAGGGCTTTGTTATTTCTATCTACAGTATATATTTTAATTGTTTTGTTTATTTTCTTTATTACATTAATTTTAATATTTATTTTTCTGTGTAAAGGTGTTTCGGCGTCTCTAATTGATTAGCTTTTTATGCTGCTGCTGCTAGGGATGCAGCAGCTGCTGCTAGCAATGCTGCAGCAGGAGCTGCTGCTGTTGTTGCTTCTGCTGTTGTTGCTGCTGCTGTTGTGTTTCAGATGCCTGTGCTACTGTTGGTGCTGCTGCCGTTGTGTCGCTGCTGGAGGTGCTGCTGCTGCTGCTTTGGTTGCTGCTGCTGTTGTGTTGCTGCAGCAGGTGCTGTTGCTGCTGCTGCTACGTTTCTACTTGCATGCTTTCTGCATGCATACATCAGGCGATATCTCGTTGGTTGCATATTCAGATTAGGGTTTTAGATTAAGGGTTTAGGGTTTAGGGTTTATAATAAAAATAGACTGTGTCTTTTAAATCCTCATGCGAAAATTAAACTCCCAGCCGTTATTCTGTAGAAATACAATAGCTGAGGTGTATAGGCAGCTGGCATGCAGCAAAAGAGAAATAAATGCATAGCAAAACAAAAGCAGCAAACAGTTCAAACAATGAGACGCACGGCAAAACACCAGCGGCAGCAGCAACAACACCAGCAGCAGCAGCAGCTCCAGCAGCATAAGCAGCATAAGCACCAGCAGCAGCAGCAGAAGCTACAGCAGCAGCATCTGCAGCAGCAGAAGCTGCAGCAGCAGAAGTAGAAGCAGTGTTATTGTTATTCTTAATTTTTCTCTCCTTTTGCACGATAAGGCATTAATTTAATACGAGAAGAGCAGCTTCCACTTCAAAAATAATCTTGTTTGTTTGTTTGTTTGTTTGTTTGTTTGTTTGTTTGTTTGTTTGTTTGTTTGTTTGTTTGT
>NW_013547136.1:0-16856 GCF_000499425.1 Eimeria acervulina
CGACCAAGCTTTGTGTTCAGCGTTTTGGCGGTGCCAACTGAACTATCGCCAACGTAAGGAGGCAAGTGTGCAAAGCCGCACCTTACCACCAAATTCAATACTTTGCACACATGCGATTTGCAAGCACCGCATGCAGGGCCACAACTGCAACTAACACAGTGTAGCAGCGGCGGCAATCTCTCGGTATCTGCCAAGCCATACGCCAAATGCGTTGACAGGCACCTGGTCACACTCCTGTCAGCACCACGAATATCCACCTCGCCAAAACGGAGCCTGCGCCCACAATAACTCGAATGTGCAACACTGTGCCGCGCCAGAATACGTGACATCCAGTGCCGCAGCTACTGTGCCGTTAGTCGGCCGCCAACCGCCACAGCAAACATCCCGTGCACCGCGCCTTATTCCTCAGGTCCTTCGTTCCTGCGCGCCAACACTCGGCAATAAGCGCACTTTCTGAAATGCAAACGACGCGCCGCAAGCATCACTGCCGTCGCAATCCAAAGCACGGCACCACTTGCTGTAGACGAAGGTCTGGCTGCTCGCGAATAGCCTCGACGCAACAACAAACTGTGCTGAGGTTTCCGACACTCGCAACTAAACTATCCGCTACACAAAGGCGCAGCCGTCTCTACCTACGTCGCCTGGTTGACTCGATAACGCTTGAGCCTACGTCCGCACGACGCGCCGCAAGCATCACTGCCGTCGCAATCCAAAGCACGGCACCACTTGCTGTAGACGAAGGTCTGGCTGCTCGCGAATAGCCTTGACGCAACAACAAACTTTGCTGAGGTTTCCGACGCTCGCAACTAAACTATCCCCTACACAAAGGCGCAGCCCTCTCTACCTACGTCGCCTAGTTGACTTGATAACGCTTGAGCCTACGTCCGCAACGCCATGCAGCACGCTCTTTGTAGCTGCGAAGGAGTAGGAGAAATGTGTTCGGGGACACCTGTTCACACTCCTGTCAGCACCATGTACATTCGTCTTCTCATAACGAAGCCTGCGGATTTCAGCAACTCGAGTATGCCGCTCTCTAGCGCAGCAAATGGAGCAACACCATGGCCTGGAACTCATGTAATTCTATTTCCTAGAAAGGCGGCTGCGCTTTTCAATAACTCGAATGCGTCGATCTGCGCCCCAAATATATTTCCGGGATTTACTCCGCCGAGGCGAAATATAGTGTCCCGTTGGCGAGTTGTTTGCATTCCCCATCAGCTATCTGTCTGTCTACGCACACATTAACACAGAGGCTGGTGGTCTCAGGTCCTATGGAGGCCCAGCTACAGACCTAGAACAGGGTGCCCCTTTGTCGCACTTGCCGGAAAGCGCCTTTGCAACCCCCACATCATCCCAAGTGATACCAACAACTCAGCAGCAGCAGAAATAAGCTGTTCAAACAAAACTGAGCGGCATCCAAACTGGCCTTTAGCGGAGCCCTGGAAAACTGCACTACCGGTTATATAGTCTCTTCAAAGCAACTCTTGGCACTCCAACAGCATGCGAGACAGAGGGAGCATCCGGCTGCCGTGCAAACAACCAGCTGTGCGCGCCAAACGCATATAGGCCGACGTCCTTGAAGGTAAAGGCGATATATAGCAGCGCCTTCATTATATTGCATACGCGCGTTCCTGAAGCACCGCATGCAGCAATACTGTTTTGATCGCTAGAATCATACGAAGCATTCAGCGTGCAGCCTGTACCTCTTGCTTTGTCTGTGCGAGGAACCGGCAGAGAATATTGTAAGCCCCGCCATTGATCACGCAGATCTCCTTTTTCTGCAAGCTAACGCATGGCACATGAACGCACTCCTCCCTAAAAGGCAGATGATGCGCGGCGTCAATGCAGTCGCAATCCAAACCACGATAACGCTTTCTGCAAACGCAAGTCTGGTTGGTCGCGTATCGCCTCCAGGCATCAGCATTTTCGGTGGGTGTCTTGACAGTTGAACAATCGCCAACGTAGACGCGCAGGCGTCATCACCAGCATCAAGTGGTTGTTTCGATACTGCTTGTGCCTGCGTCCGCAAAGGAACGATAGCTCGCTATCGACAGCTGTGACGTCCCACGCCAAATGTGTTGATGTGCACATGTGCGCATACTTCTCAGCACCACTTGAAGCGCCAACTCTCCTAATAGCACCGTTATGCGCCACAAACCGTCTCATCGTACGCGTGTGCGGTTGTGTGGACCAACGCTACATGAAAGCAAAAAAGGCATCTCGCCATTCCCCTGCACCAATAAGGTTTCTCTGGTATTAAAGGCGAAACCGTCGCGCATGAACGCACTAGCTAAAACTCAACCTATCCATTTCAGTAGTGCATGGATGAAGTCCATAGTAAACGCAACCATGCGGCTGCAGACAGCTTCCAGACAAAAATGGCTTGTGCCGGCTATCTATATAACATCAACGTCTATGCTATGCTCAGCGTCGGAATTCTAGCGGTCATTGAAGCTGCCTTTGTTAACGGCTCCATCTAGTGCGCGGAATCCGGTGGAGAGATTTTTACCATGCAGCCTGTAGATTTCCTGCAGAGCACGATGGCCCGGATAGACGGACAATGGTGCTGCAGAGAGGGCAGGGCATCGTACTCGACGAGGAGGTAGTGGTTGCAAGCTCTGAACGTCAAGTTCGATTAAAATTCTACTTCCTAAAAAGATCCCAGCTTTCCCAAATAGCTTGAAATTGTTGGTCTGTGCCACAAAAAGACCCCCGGCATTCACTATGGAGCAGCGAAATACACTGGAACTTTGATTGGTTATTGGCATTCTCCATCCGCTGTTTGGCCCTCGACACACCAAAAACACAGACGCTGAAGCTCACGCGTCCCGTTTCCGGCAAGTCAAAGACTTTGCACCGGGTACCCTTCCGTCGCATTTTCGGGTGAAACGTGCATTTGCTACGCCCACATCATCCCAAGTGCCACCAAGACGTGAACAACAGTGATGAGCCATAATGAACCAACAAACCACAATTTCTACACCTCATTAGTGCTGTAAGCACTAATCGGTTCAACCAGAGCAGAGCTACATCCAACACGGCCCTTAGCGGAATGCAGACAGCCTGCGATACCAGTCATATATTCTCTTCAGAGCAACTATTGGCACTGCCACGATATGCACAGCAAAGAGCATATAACGCCAAACCACGCTGCAAACAATCAGCTGCGTGCGTCCTCCCCAAATACGCCGACATCCTCTCAGGTACAAGCTCTCGCTAGCAGCACCTTCTATATTTTGCATGCACGCGTGCAGCGTCACTCTTTTGATTGCTAGAATCATATGAAGCATGCAGCCTAATACATGCGCCTCCTGGTTTGTCTTGGCGAACGCCCGCCACAGATAGCACCACATAACCCACCACTGAACCCCAGATCTCCTTTTTCTCCGAGCTTAAGTGTGGCACATTAGCGCACTCCCTATAAGGCAAATGACGTGCCACGTCAAAGCCGTCGCAATCCAAACCACCACACCACTTACTGCAAGCGTAAGTCTGATTCTTCTCGAATCGGCTCGCGGCAACAGCGTTTTGTGCTAGGTGCTTCCACGGCGTCAACATAACTATGGCCAGCGTGAACACGGTGTGAACACCGAATGGTTGTCTTGATAATGCTTGAGCCTGCTCCCCCACAGGCAAGATAGCTCACTATCGACAGCTGTGACGCCCCACGCCAGATGTGTGGATGCTTGCCCACCTGAATACCTTCCCGCACCACATTAAGCGCCAGTTCTCCTAGCAGTCTTGAAATGTAGGTCTGGATGTTCGCGAATGCCCTCGACACAACAACAAACTGTGCTGAGGTTTCCGACACTGGCAACTAAACTATCCCCTACACAAAGGTGCAGGCGCCTTCACCTACGCCACGGAGTTGATAACGCTTGAGCCTACGTCCGCAACGGGATGCAGCACGCTCTCGGTAGCTGCAAAGCTCTACGCCAAATGTGTTGAGGGGCACCTGTTCACACTCCTGTCAGCACCATGAACATTCGCCTTTCCAGAATCGAACCTGCGCCTCTCCTGAACTCGGCTGTGCCAGTCTGTGCCGCAGCAGAATCTCCGGCACGCAGTACCGCAGTTATTGCGCCGTTGGTCGGTTCCTTGCATTCTTCATCCACTTTGAAGCAGCTCAAACGCACGATAAACGCCCAACAACCGACCGTGTACCAGGTGGCCTTGTGGCGCGGGTTCGGGTGGATTTGGAGCCTGCACACGCTACATCCCAAGTGCCACCACCAATAAACCAACCAGAACCACGCATGCACAACCTGCAAACCCAAATTCTATGAATACGCTGCGGAACACCTATTTAGCCAAAGCTGAACGATCTCCGAAATCGCCTATAGCAGAATCAAGGCAAGCTAAGCTATCGTCATCTACACTTTCAGAGCATCTATTGGCACTGCCACAGCATGAGTTGCAGAGGCCATTTAATATCCTGCTAGCTGCGGAAGCCCGCCGCGCATTCGCCCGTTCGCTTCCACGCGCCAGCATATGGCATATTTGCGCACTCCCTAAATGGAAAAAGGTGCGTCGCGGCAAAGTGTCGCAATCCAATGCATGATACCACTTGCCGTAAACGTAGGTCTGGTTGTTCGCAAATCGCCCCCCAGGCACCAACACTTTGTGCGCGGTGTTTCGACACCGAAAATTGAACTGTCGCTAACGTGGAAATTCAGGTGTTATGGCCAACATCAAATATTTGTTTTGATGCATTGTGAGCGGCGGTCTGTAAAAACACGATAATGACGGCTGTGAAGCTCTACGCCAAACACATTTACCGAGCACATCTGCACATGCTTCTCAGCACCACACGCAGCGTCCAACCTAACCAAAGCGCAGCTTACCAAAGCGCAAGCAACCTCATGTGTGAGCCAACGCCAAATGGAAGAAAAAGGTGAAGGTCCCCTATCCCGTAAGTAAGGCTCTTACGATACCGAATGCAAAAGCGTCGCATTTGCACGCACTAGCTAAAAACCCAAGCTATCTGTTCCAGTAATGCAAGAATGCACTCCACAGTAACAGTTGCTGCAACTCAGCAATGCTGTAGTAGTCGGCTTCTAGGGATAGAAACGGCTGGTGCCGCCTGTCTTACCGCTAAGGCCTACACTATGCTCAACCTCGAGCGGCGTGCATTGTGTCGGCACTCGAAGCCAGTTATGCCAACTGTTTCGTGTAATGCATGGAATCCCCTGAAGATGATGGCCAGGGAGTCTGCGGCTTTTCTGTTGAGCACGACGCCCTGAAATGCAGATCAATGGCACTGCGCAGAACATAGGCTAACGCACGCTCTGGCGCAAAAGAAAGTAATACTCGCATGGCCTGGAACTGACCACAATTTTTCCGGGATTCTTCTATACAGAAGAGCACACGAGGGAGTAGCACTCGCATGGCCTGGAATTGACCACAGTTTTATCGGGATTCTTCTTTACAGAAAGGCGCCCGCTCTTCCCAATGACTCAAATTCGCTGCTGTGTACCCCAAAGGGATCCCCGGGCACTATGCCACAGTGCATGGTGCGCAGTGTTCCGTTAGTTCCTTGCATCCGCCATCCACTGCATGAGCCTCCTACACATGCATTAATATAGATTCTGCAGCTTAAACATACTGTGAAGGCCCAGCGAAAGACCTTGTACATGGTGCACTTTTGTTGCATTTTCGGTTGGAATACACACTAAGAATCTGCACATTATCCCGAACCCTACCAGCAATGTAGCAGGAGAAAACACACGTACACAACCAACAAACTTCAATTTCACTGATAGTCTTCGAAACATTTGCTCGGCCAAAGCGTAGCCTAGCGAAGTCAAACACGGCCCTTAGCGCAACTTAGCCAAGCTACGTTACCAACCATCTATTATCTTCACAGCAACTATTGATCATGCCACAGCATGAGCCGCAGAGGCCATCTAACATCCCGCCCCGCTGCAAACAACCAGCTGCTTGCATCCGCCGCGTACTACTTTAAGCCATCAAAGGTAAAGATGCTCTTCAACAAAAGCCTCAATATCTTCCATACACGAAGTTCTGAAGCACCGAACGTAGCGTTACTCTTTCGATTGCTACAGTGATATGAAGCATGCAGCGCAACGCATGCGTATCCTGCTTTGTCTAGGCGTCAAGCAGTGAAAGAGAACATCGCATGCCCCGCAAGTGATTTCCCACGTCTCCGTTTTCTTCACCCCCATGCATGGTATATAAGCGCATTCCCTTAAATGCACATGTTTCGTCACGCCAGAGCCGTCGCAGTCCAATACACGATACCACTTGCCCTAAGCGTTGGTCCGGTTTGCTGTAGATCACCTCGAGGCAACAACATTCTGTGACGGCTGTTTACAAGCTGTCAACTGAACTGTCGCCAACGTAAGCACGCTGGTGTCTGCATTGATACCCCTTGAGCATACGCCCGCAAAATCATGATGGCTCAATAATGAGAGCTATGATGCTTTTCCCGTGCACCTGTGCATATGTTCCTCAGCATTGCATGCTGCGCCGAAACTAAACAAACCGTCGATAACCAGCACAGGCAACCCCACCGTATGCTTGTGTGGTCATGTAGGCCAACGCTGATGATGAAGGCAGCAAGCGGCACTCGCCTATCCCCTGCACGTGTAAAGCCACCTTGCTAGTAAAGTCAAAGGCTTCGTGCATCCACGCACTATCTAAAAAGCAGGGCACCCATTTCAGTGGTGCATGCAGTTCATGGTAGCACTTGCTGCAACTTTAACATGCTGCGACAGACTGCCTCCAAAGACAAAAATGGCTTGTGCTGCCTATCGCAACGCCAAGGTCTATGCTAGGTTCAACGATGAGATAGCCTGTCGGGACGTTGGAAGCTACTTATACAAACGATTCCCGACAATGCATGAAATCTATTCAAGGTGGTGGTCATGAATTCTGCAGTCTTTTTGCTATGTACGGTGATCTGGACAGCGGGACGGTGTTGCTGCACGAGTGCGGAGTCGATCTTACGCTCTGCTCCAGGAGCACGTAGCATTTGCATGGTGTGGAACTCAGTAAGTTGAGGATCCTTCTGCACAGAACGACGGCAGCTTTTCCAAACAACTTGAACACGCCGGTCTGTGCCCCAAAGGAACCCTCTGTTATCACTGTGCCGCAGCGAACTATACTGTGCCTTTGGTCAGTCCTTGCATTTGCCTTCTGCTGTTTGAATCTCTACACACACCTTAACGCAGACACTCCCCCACAAGTGTCCTAAGTGTCCTGGACCCCTGGCGACTGGCCATGTACCGGGTGCCCTGTTGTCGCGCCTTTGGGTGGTAAGCCCGCTTGCAAATTATCCTACATGATGCCAGCAGTGTATCGGCGAAAAACGGTAGGCAGAACCAGCAAAACCTTCGTTTCTATACTCCATAACAATTCTGCGAATCATATACTCGAGGAGATCTAAACGATATCTATCCGGGCCTTTGGCGAAACCAAAGCAAGCCGCGCCATCAGCCCTGCATTCTCTTCAGGGCAACTAACTGCACCTCCACAGTGTATGCCGCAGAGGGCATAGTACATCTAGCTGCTTTGCAAACAACCAGCTGCGGACGCTCGCCGCATATCTCCCTATGTCCTTGAAGGTAAAGCCACACTCTACCAAGAGCTTCAACATCTTGCATATACGCGTTTCTGAAGCACGCAGCGTTACTCCTCCGATTGCAAGGGTCTCAAGAACGATTCAGCTTAACGCAAGCGCCTGTAGGTTTAAATTGGCTCAAGGCCCCGACGGAGAGCATCGCGTACCCCGCGACTAACTCCGCTGGTCTCCTTCTTCTGCACGTTAACGCATAAAATATAGGCGCTCCGTTAAAGGCAAGTGGTGCATAGCATCGGAGCCGTCGCAGTCCAATACACGATATCTCTAGCAATCAACATAGGCTTTGGTGGGCTCGGTTGGTCATGAGTCACCCCGAGGCAACAACGCTTTGTACTGGACGTTTCGACGCTGCCAACACAACCACTGCCAGCGCAAACGCGGAGTATATTGCTCTCCTGCAGGAGCAGCGGAAACGAATCCAGCATCGTGAGTGCAGCCCAGTTCAAAGCACAACGTGCTACAGGCGAGGAACTGCGGGTTCTAGTGCCGCGCGTCAACGAGCACAATGCATTGTGCCCCATGGCAAATTGCTGCGCTACCTCAACGCGCGCACATGTATCCGCATACATCCACGTAGACTTCTTTGCAATTTCTACTGACAAGACGCACGAGGAAAAACGCACACCATCCAGCAACTACTAATGGAACGCAGATCATTGGCCAAAGGTGAACATCCCCATCGAATGAAGGAACAAGTTCCCGTACACTCTGGTCTCAGAGAGCCCAACGCTTTCTAAGACGGCAAAATCACGTCCCCGCCATGCCGGTATTTACGCTTGAGCAGCCTAGTCGTGGCAGTGGTTAAGCTGCAATTCCACACTCAGTACGTGCAATGCCGTGTTTGCGGAGTACACCGTTGGGCCGGCCTCCATTCCACTCTCCCAAGCATGGTATTTACACTCACTCGCTTTAGAACACCCGATCATATTGAGGCATTGCTGGAGAAACGCAGTACAGGACAACCAATGCTGCAATTAGCAGCGTTCCGCTGCAGCCGTTGGAAAAGCAGCACAGTCAAGGCATCTACGCTCGTTCCTCCACGCCCGTTACATTCTTGTGGACGGGTCAATGTTGTTGCACAGAAAAAACAGCGCGCCGTACCCTTTGTTTAAAGATGAAGCAGCACGTGCATTCCCTGCAACTCATGTCAGTTCTTTTGAAATTATACTTTTCAGAGAAGCGCCTATGCTTCTCAATAACTCGAATGTGCCGTTCTGTCCCGCAACAAGATCCTGGGCATTCACTATGCAACAGCAGAAAATACTGTGCCTTCGGTCAGTTCTTTGCATCCGTCATCCGCTGTTTGAGACTCTACACTCGCACCAAAAAAGCCGCTGCAACTCACGCGTCTTATGGGAGCCCAGCAATCGGCCTTGTACAAGGCGTGCCTTTGTTGCGCGTTCGGTGGAGAGCGCGTTTGAAACCTGCACAACATTGGGCATCATCCCAAGTGCCACCAACAACCTAGCAGCAAAACAAGACGCATATGGATCCTGAAAACCTCAATTATATACTCCACGAATACCGTGCAAAATACCAGTTCAAATAGAGCTGAACGATATCCAACGTGCCCGTTACTGGAACCAAAGCAAGCTGCGCTCCAAGTCATCTAGTCTCCTCAGAGCAACTATTGGGACTGCCCCGGCATTTTCCGCAATTGCATTCAGCATCCAGCTGCGTTGCAGGCAATAAACTCCGTGCGTTGGCCGCGCCTATGCCTAACTCCTCCTAGGCATAGGCGCTCTCCAGTAGTGGTTCTATAGTATTGCATACGCTATGCTCATCGATTTTCATTTTGTTGAGAAAAATTCATGAAGCATCCAGCTAAATACCCGCCTCCTGATTTGTCAAGGCGCCAAGCCGCGACAGAGAGCAGCGCACGCCTTGCTGTTGATTCCCTAGGTGCCACTGTTCTAGACGCAAACGCAAGTCGCATGAGTGCATGGCCTAAAACAACGGCGAGCCCCGTCAGGGCCGTCGCAAACCCCTAGCGATGCAATTTGCTGAAAGCGTAGATCTGGTTGATGGCCAATTGCCTCAGAGCCGCAGCATTCTGGGATTGACGTTTCGACGCCGTCAACTCAACTCTCGCTGGTGTAAACACGCATCTATTCTTCTCCTGCACCCGAATACCCAAACCAAACCAAGCATTCTGAATGCAGTCTAGTTCAAAAAACGATGTACTACGGGTGAGACAATGAGCGCCGTATTAGCGCGCGTAACCCAGTATTGTGCGGCATGCCATCTGCGGCGAATCGGTGCGCTAACTCAACGAGCGTACATGGCTACCCATACACATCGACGTACAACACCGCAGTTCTTACTAGCCCTACTCGCGGGGTAAAATCCACAATATCCAGCCAATACTAATGCAAAACAAGGTGTCAGCCAAATGTGAAACGGCCCATCCAATAAAGGAACAAGTCCCCGTACACTCTGGTCTCGAAAAATCCAGCGCTTTCCAGGACAGCCAAATCAAGTCCCCACCATACCAGCATTTACGACTGGGTCAGCTGATCTTGACAATGATTAAGCAGCAATTCCACACATTCAATACGCTCAATGTCGTGTTTGCTTTGCATATCATTGGGATGTCCCACATTCCACTCCCCCAAGCATGGCATTTACACTTACTCGCTGTAGAGCATCCGAGCATATTGAAGCACTGCTGGAGAAACGTAGTCCACGTAAACATCTGATGCACATAACGCCGTTCCCCCCGAAGATTAAAAAAGTAGCACAAGAGTCGAGAACAGCGTGCGTCGCATGCCACGGCCTTCGCGACGCAGGGCCAATCCGTGCCTGGGTGAGCTTCCGCACCTCCACGACTATAACACTGCTCTCGCACGGTTAATGGGGCTACAAGGAAGTCAGCATATTTTACGCTCTGCTCCTGAAGGAGGTGGCACTTGCACGGTCTACAACTCACGTCTGCCCGCCTAAAATTCTAATTCGTGGGAAGGCGCCTGCGCCTCTCAATAACTCGACCATGCCGGTCTGTGCCGCAGCGAAATTCCCGGCATTCAGTACCGCAATTGTTGTGCCGTTGGTCGGTTCGTTGCGTTCGTCCACTTGGAAGCAGCTTAAACGCACTATGGACTCCCAGCAACCGACCTTGTACCGGATAGCCCTGGCGCACGTTCAGATGGTTTTGGAGCCTGATATCGCTTGCTGTAAACGTAGGTTTGGCTACTGGAGAATAGCCTCGAGGCAAAGAACAAACGGTGCTGGGGTTTTTGAGCTTGGCCATAGAATTATTGCCAGCCTAAGCGCGAATATTGGCCATGCTACCCTTTGAACATACGGACGCAAATGCACGATAGCTCGCTAGCGATAGCTGTGAAGCCCTACGCCAAATGCTTTTCCCGCGCACTAGGGCACATGCTTATACCACAAGCCACACGATCCTCGAAAAACCGTCGCGCAGCACCAACGCAGGCCTATGTGAACGACAGCATCTCCATGCTTATTCTAGTCTCCACGACGGGTCAACGATGCTGCACTGCTCCAGGAAGAGGCGGTGCTTGCATGGAAAGGAACCCATACAACTCCATTTGGAATCCTAACATACAGAAAGGCGCCTGCTCTTCCCAACAAAATCAAAAATGCCGCTCTGTCTCCCAAAGGGACAACCGGCATCTCCTATACCGCAGTGAAACATAATGTGCCGGTGGTCGATTCTTTGCGTTCGCCATCCACGATTTGAACCTCTAAACACGCATTGACGGAGGCGCTGCAGCATAAACGCATTACCGGCGCCTAGCCAAAGGCCTTGCACCAGGTGGCTTGCCGTCCCCTCGTTTGGCAAAAGGCGGGTTTGGAAACCTCCACATTCTCTCAACTTTTAGCGGCGCCGTAGCAGTAGAAGAGGGACGTACATAACCTACAAGCCTCAACTCCTTTCCTCCATCAATACTCTACGAAAAGCCTGTCCAAGCAAAGCTGAGCGATATCCAACGTGGATGGACATTAGCAGAACTAGGGCAAGCTGCCCTACAAGCCATATGCTATCTTCAGAGCAATTATTGGCATCGCCACAGCATGCGCCATATACTCCATCTAACATCCGGCCGCCTAACAAGCATTCAGCTGCTGGTGTTCGCTTTAGCCAACGAAGGTAAAGGCTTAGTCTACCAACGGCTTCACTATGTTTCATACACGCGTTGCTAAAACGCCACATGCAACAATGCTCGCTTTGGTGCGGCAATTGCGTTAAGCATTCAGCCTAACGCATTTGCATTTAGGTTTACGTTGGTGCGAAGCGGCGATAGAAAACACCGCTTGTCCCACTTCTCCCTTTTCTGCGAAGTTAACGCATGACAAATGAGCTCACTGGCTGAAAGGCACGTGACCCGCCGGGGCAAAGGGGTTGCAGTCTGACGCATGATATCACTTGCTTGCTGGTGGTGACTCACCTAGAGTGAACATTTTTTGCTGAATGCTTCGACGCTGTCAACTAAATAATCGCCAACGTAAGCAAGCAGGTTCCTACCAACGGAATATGCAGGTAAAGTCCCCTGCTTGCTCACGTTGATAATTGATAACGCTTGAGCGTGCGTCCGCTAAGGCATGGTAACTCGCTAACGACAGTTTTGGCGGCACACGTCAGACATGTCGAAGAGCACATGCGTGCACGCTATTCGGCATCATATGAAGCACTTATTTCCTTAAAGTACTGTTAGGCAGCACAAGGAAGCTCATCGAATGCAAGTGTGGTCGAGTAGAGGAACTCTAAATGATAATAAATAAATAAGTGGCACTGGCCTATATCTCCTGCGCATTTAAGGTTCCTCTTATACTGAAGCCAGAGGTGTCCCGTATGCACGCACTAACTAGGAGCAAGCTGTCTATATTAGTAAAGCACGGGCTGCAACCCGACAGTGCTGTTGCAGGCTCCTCCCGAACCTTGAAGCTTCCGCCGGCGGTCTTAACGTCAACGGCAATGCAACGTGGACACCCGTTGTAGCGGCCTTCGAAGCTGGTTACGCCAACTGTTTCGCATAATGCATGGAATCCCGTGAAGATTGTGTCCATGGATTCTGCAATGTTTTGCTGTTCCGTACGGTGCCCTGGAGAGTTCAATGGTGCTGCACAGAAAACATGGCATCGTACGCTATGTTCCAGAAGGATGCGACACTTGCATGCTATGGGACGCACGTCAATTGCACTAAAATTATACTTCACACTATAGCGCCTGCTCTTCCCCAAAACTCGCGTTTGCCAGTCCGCAGTCCAAAAGGATCACCGACATTAATTTTGCTGCAGTGAAAGATGCACTCCCCTTTTTCAATTCTTTACATTCGTCATCCACGGTTTCGACCTCTGCGCACTCATGAACACAGACGCTTCAGCTCAAATGTCCTTTAGACGCCAGCAACTGAGCTAGCACTCGGTTTCTGTCGCGTTGTTGAGCGGAGAGTTTGTTTAACCTGCGCATCATCTCGAGGTGTACCAGCAATGTTGGAGGCGAAAGCGTTCATACAGTACAAGCAAGCGCTCATTCCTACACTCCATGAGTATTCCACGGAACGTTAGCTGAACCGCACCTTAGGGATACCCAACACGGCCGTCAGCGGACCGGACCCCCGGCGAGCTACGCTTCCAGTCAACTACTCGCTTCAGAACAAGTGCTGGCACTGCCACAACGCCCATCCAGAGAGCAACTACCCCCCAGCTGCTCTGGAAACAACCAGCTGCGTCCGTCAACCGCATATCTGCCTAAGTTGTCGAAGGGGAAAGTGGCTCTTTAGTAACGGCTTTATCTTGGATGCAGTGCCGTCACCAGCTTCTCAGGGACCTCAGGCAGCGCCACACATTTTTTTTGAAAGGGCAGCATGAAACACTTAGAATGGAACAGTCACCTCCTGAAATGGCTTATCGTGAACCCGAGACAGCGCAGAACACCGAGCATCTCGCGGTTGGTCCCATACTTCTCCTTTCTCTGGGCACAAACGCACGCCATCTAGACCCACTCCCTAAAAGACCAATCGTCCGTGTTATTTGGGCCGTCGCAATCCACTACTCCACCTCAAACTATAAAATGGTATGAGGTGCTGTCAACGTGCGTCGGATTGACCGTGAATTCCCTCACGACATTTTGTGCTGGATATTTTAACATGTCTAGGCTTGTGCCATCGTGAACAACCGAAAAATAAGCACCTTGACTGCAGCTCGGTACTAAAAGGGATACGCTACAGGTGAGGCACTGCGGGCCCTAGTACCGCGTATAAACCAGAAGGAGCTGCATCCCTTGCCACGCCATCTAGAGCGAATTGCAGCCTAAACGCGTGCAAGCAGGGACCCGTGCGCATCCACGTAGACGTCTGTTAGGCATGTACTAATAATACCCATAAACAATGCGCAATAGCCAACCGTTACAAATGCAAAGCAGAGCGATAGGCCAAGCTGAACCATCTCGTCCGATACAAGTGCCCGAAAGCTCTGCTCTCTGAGAGTCTAACGCCTTCCAACGACGGCCAATTAATTGCCCCTCCGGCCAGCATTTGCGTTTAGGCAGCTGATCCTTGCCAGCATTCAGCAGCAGCTCCATGCATCCCAATACTTGCCCTGCCATAGTTACGGCCACAATCGTTGGGTGTTGACCCATTCCACTCGCTCGAGCACTCGCCCGTTTTAGAGCATCCGAAATTATCGCTGGAGCAACGTAATCCATGGCAGCACCTGCTGCACCGCTGCACTTCAGCCTTTGATCAAACTGCAACGCCACACTGGGCAGCTTATATCGCTTGCCACGCGATCCACGAGAAGCCACTGCGGAGCGTCAACAGATGCCTGCGCCGGCGCTAGCATCTCCTTGTTTATTGTGGGCCCCTGATGAGTCAATGATGCTGCGCAGCAGACAGAACATCGTACGCTTACTCCAGAAGGAGGTGGCACTTGCACATGAAGTTCACATCAGTTCCTTTGGAATACGAATTCCCAGAAAGGGTATGCTCTTCCCAATAACTCGAATTGTCCGGTACGTTTCCCAAAGGGTCCCTAGCACTCAGTATGCCGCAGTGGAATATACACTTCCATCGGATGGTTCTTTCTGCTCGCCATATACGGTTGGACGCCCCGTAACCGACATGGGACTGCATTCCTTTCTGTCTCGTCGTCGGGCGGAGAGCGCATTTGTAAACTGCAAATCATTTCAAGTTCTACCAGCAACGTAGCACCAGAAATAAGTCACGCAGAGCCAAGAATTCTCGATTTCTGTACTCCACGGATACTCTAAGAAACACCAGATCAGCCAAAGATGAGCGGTATCCAGCGTGGCCTTTACCGAAACCCAGGCAAGCTGTGCTGTCATTCATATACTCTCTTCAAAGCATTGGCACTGCCACGCCATGCACCGCAGAGGGCATACAACAGTAGCTTGTACGGTACAATGACACTGCACAGAAGAGATCGCATCGTACGCTTCGCTCCAGGAGGAGGTGGCGCCTGCATGATATCGAGAATGCGTCAGTCTATAATTGTAATTCCACTCTCCCGAAATGCGCCTGCTATTCCGAGTAATTCGAATTTTCGGGCCTGAGCCCCATAGGGATCCCCAGCACTCACTATGCCGCAGTGAAGCATACAGTTCAGTTGGTCGTTTCTTTGCGTTCTTCATCTGTTCTACACACGCATGAACACAGCTATTGCGGTGTAAGGGTTTATGGACGCCTAGCGGCCCAACGTCTTCCTGGTGCATTGCTATCTCTTCATTTTGCCGAAAGCGGATTTGGGACCTGCACACCATCCCAATTTCCAACAGCAACGTATCAGAAACGAAGCTCATACAGAATCTACAAGACTCCTTTTCTTTACTCCCTGAATAGTCTACGAAACACCTGCTCCAACAAAGCTGAGCCATATCTAACCTGGCCCTTGTGAGCGAAACCCAAACACGCTTCGCTACCAGTCGCTTACTTTCTGTAGAGCAACTATTGGCAATGTCTCATCGGGTGCCGCAGAAGGCATCTAACATCCGGCTGTGTTGCAAACAACTAATCGCGTGCGCCGGTTTCATACCTGCCGGTCTCGAAGGTACAAGCACTTTCTACTAGCAACTATATCTCCATCTCATACAGCAATATTCCGCGGTTCTACAGCTCTGCATGCAGCGATGCTCATTTCACTGCGGTGAGATTTAACTTTAATCTAAACCATTCGCCTCTTGTTTTTGACATCGCGACATCCAGCATCCCGTGTCCGGAGAATCAGCCATTAGGTATCACTCTTCCGAGTGAGATCACAAACCTTCTGTTCAACATCTACTCGCCCACTACTCTCCTGAGGCCTGCTGCAGTGCCCCAAGTTCAATACAAATAAACTGTTCCAGCATTTGTCATCTTCCCCAACCAACAAACAAACAGCGGTGTGCAGCCACTTCCACAGTATGTAAAATAATAAGCTGCGCGTGGGCCAGTGTTCGCTAACGCTGGCCTGACTGCCTCTGTCCCAGTTCCCCGACGAATCAGCCGGGGCTCCCACCACAGCATATCCACTCAACGGCGCAGGACGCTCATACGCGCTACACTGCAAGACGCTAAACGTATGCCGTTCCTTCACAATGATATGTGGAGTATGGACAACTGCACACCACGAAGTTGGCGGCGGCAGCTCTACTGACACTCGAACAACTCTACACGGCACCCATCCATATAAGCGTACGCAGCACTGCCGCCGCCTCCAAGCACGCCTTTGTCCCAGCACGCGAATGCGTCCGCAAAACTCCTGTAGCCTTTCCATCTACCCTGCCTTTCCCCCGTTTATTCACACCAGTGTCACCACCCCTGCTACACGCCCATTGTGCACCTGCCGCAATGACGGCCAAAACAGCTCACCCACGGGAAGAGAGACCCCTTTATTCATCGCTACTCACATGCGGCCGACGCTGCCGTCTCCACTGGTGTCATGCAGTGATGCCCGAAAACAAAATATTGTGCAGCGCATCCTGCCTGATAACGCGCTGCAACCAACCACTAATTTCTCGCTCAGCATCTACTCAGTCACAGCCAGTTAGATGCCTGCTGCAGGATACTCAATTCAACCAAAGCAGACCACTCCAGCTTCTGCGTTCCATAACGGTCTCCCCAGTGCTCACCGTCTGCGCGGATCCAAGTTTGTCCCAACACATACCCAGCCCAACTTGCATCGTCGCTCCTCGTGCTGACTCTTGACTCCCAACGTGGCTATGCGCTCCTCGATCAAGATCATGCACCCATACGGTCCGCAACAAACATTGTGCACACACGCACAGCGTTCC
>NW_013547135.1:0-15731 GCF_000499425.1 Eimeria acervulina
ATATATATATTATATAATGTAGTCAATAAATGAATAAAACATGAGCATAATACATAATCTATTCTATATATATACACATATATGTATACAACCATACATATATAATATAAATAAATAAATATATATATATATATTTATATGTATATATATTCTTTAAACTTACAATTTCTGCGTCCAGTTGACTCAGCCGGGATACCTCGCAAAAGGGCAGGTGAGAACGCAGTAAAAATTAATTTGTTTGTTCATTTGC
Organism: Eimeria acervulina; assembly: GCF_000499425.1. Classification (NCBI taxonomy): domain Eukaryota; phylum Apicomplexa; class Conoidasida; order Eucoccidiorida; family Eimeriidae; genus Eimeria; species Eimeria acervulina. Next base: position 251 of record NW_013547135.1, read on the forward strand.
AATTAATTAATTAAAATAATATAAAAATAAATAAACAATAAAAAATAAAAATTAATTTTTCTTTTTCATTGGGTTCTCCTGCGGTAGGCGTACGGGTTTGTTGCAATCGACGCAGCAGCTGCAGCGAAGCTGCAAGACAGATTAAAGAGAATAACAACGGCAATAAAACCCTTTTCTAAATTTATTTCTGATGAAATAGAGAAAAATGGAGCGGTGAGATTTTATTAAAAAGAGTAATAAAATATATAATTTCAACTTTTGCGGTGTATGCGCACCTTCTTTATACTCGCCGACACAGCCAGACGACCCTGCCCTGGAACGTAAGAAAAATGTAATTTTACAGAAATATAAAAATTATTTATTTATTTTTATGTTTTTTACAACAGAAAGTTTTAAAAATGCAGGTGAGAATATAATTTTTCTGCGTTTAACCGCAATGTGCAGTGCATTTAATATGCGGCAACTGCAGCAGCAGATTTCGCCCAGTTGAACGAAATCTACAAACGACAGGTGATTTAATTTAAATTATTTAATTCAAACAAAACAAAAAAAACAAGAAAATTAATTATTTCGACTTTCTTTGGACAGATCGCCGTCGTCAACAGCGCACACAAATTTGGCGTGCAGGCGCAAACGCTGATGACTGCAGCAACATCAACAATTTCATAAAAATATTTTCATTTATTTTTCTTCAGCTCTTTTTGTCTTTTGGTCTGTCGTTTTAAGACAGTTCGTTCACTTAATGTGCAGTTTAGGCGTCGTCAGCTACTTTAATTTAATAATTTGTTTGATAAAAACAATAAACTGATTTACTAGTTTAAAGTTTATTAAAGTTTGCCTTTCGGAGACTCTATCCTTGTAATGCCCTTCGTCTACTTCGAATATAATAACTCCTCAATTATTAGATAAAGAGCGCTGCAGTCTCTAGTACTATTTGTTGGATTATTAAATGACAAACATTGGACTAAAAATTGACACCAATTTAGTTCTTTAGTACTATTCGTCGGAATTGAATTAAACAACAAAGCAGAAGAAATGTAGGCGGCTGCATCTCACTCCCTCCGCAGTTTAAATCCCATGGAAAAAGGCGCACGCGCCGCTAGCTACGCGGTAAACACAGCAAAAAATAAAATACATCGATAAATAAACAACCACATAAATTAACATAAAACCCCGAATTAAAAAAATAAGAAAAGGCCAGCCGCGGCTAAGACAAATGACAATACTCCCAAATTGTGCGCAGGTGCAGATGCTGCACTCATCCAGGAAGGCACAAATCCGTAGCGACCCCTTAACTGAAGCTGCCGAACACGCTGCTGTTGCTGCTGCTGCATAAGCATTTGCTGCTGCAGCAAGGTCCCCCCCCTAGCAGCAGCAGCAGCAGCAGCACCAGGAGTGGGCGCAGTAGGCATTGGGCCAACTGGGTGTTTCATTGCTTCTTCTGCGATCATCACTTCTTTCTCTACTTCAGGAGATGAAATTGGACAAGAAAGTCGAGCACAAATCGATAACTGCGATAATTGGCATTCAGAACTCGACTGACAAAAGAGACGAACAGTGAAGTTCCGCGGATACAGCTGAAAGGTCTTGTGCTTCGGAACAGAAAACCACCTGCAGCATCATAACAGAGTTAATGAATAACAACGGGAACGATAATAGCACACAGTTCGATCGATGTACAAAAAACAAAAATGGGTCCAAAAAACACAGGAAAAGGTTTTTCTGCAACAAAATAAATGAATACGGTAAAGATTTGATAATACAGGAGGGAGAAGACACCAAGACAACAAGGAAGTTAGATGCATTCGCGCAATAAGAAATGTTTGGTAATATAGAGGGAAAGAAGTCCTAATAAATACGGCAAAGGTTAAAAAACGAAGACAAAAGAAGCAGACCTTAACAGAATGGACTAGATGCACCAATACAATGAGAAAGAGAAACTTAATTCATAACGCAATATTAACACATCGGCGCACTAGCGAATAAACCCTTCTGTTGTTTCTCCTAAATATTCAATTACTGCGGCAACTGCCAGCCGTACTGATTTATCTTACATAAAATTGAACGAATTCGTGTTTGGTGGCTAGCACTAAAGTTGTATTGATGCAACACAGGTTAAGGGAACTGAGTAAAAACAATCAACTGCTTAGATTTGAATTTATTCAATTCATTTGGGTGAATACAAATTCACCTGTTTTAAATAAAGCTGCATCGGTGCAATGGAAACTGAACAAATTGAATATTAATTGAAGTGGGTGAATGAAAGCTGGCTCTACGGAATATGCATTGTTTGAATTTGTATTGAATTAATTCAGTAAAATATAGATCGACGGAATGTACGTTGAATTTATTGCAAATAAAATGAAGTGATTGAACGTACCCAGTGAAAAATGAAGCTTCCTGCGATTGAAGCGTAAGTACACTGCTGCGCTGTTCGCTGACGAAGCACGCGGGTGTAACGACAGGTCGAGCGGCAGTAGAGAAAGCACGGGCCATTCCAAGTCCTTCATTTAATTTAATTCCGAAAGATACTTTCGGAACCGAAGCTCTTTCTGCTCCCTCTTCTGGAATTCGGATCACCGCCAACGTCAGCTGCACCATGCGATGGAAACCAAACGCGCGGACGTTTCCTGCAGTAATCGGCACACTAAGAACACCAGGTATTTCTATGAACTGAGAGAAAACGCGGTGAGACAATAAGAAACTGAAGCTTCTTTCATCACTAGTTATATGTATGCAATCACTTTAGTATGCATTTAATGAATTCAACTTCTATACCATCAATCCAACATTAATTAAACCAACTCAACGTATATTCAATTAATTCAACTTATCGTTCATCTCATCACAATGCCTTTGTACACACAAACAAATGCAGATGTATGCATATGACACATGTGTGATATATTTTGTGCATGTGGTTTCAGCTATATATTTGTATGCATGCACTTTACACACGAAAAACAAGAGCTATATGATCGGAAAATAAACCCTAAATCCTAAACCCAATAACGTTTCTTCTACTGTGAGATGTTTGCTTGTACTCTTTACACTTACACTGCTGCCCCCTGAGAAACATAAACCCTAACCCCTCAACACTAAACCCTGGCTGAACAAAATGCAATACGGAAGGGATTGATTGCCCCTACTATTAAAACCAGCACTGGCATCTTTCCACTGTTCTGCGGCATTCTTCGCATCTGTTGCTGCTGCTGCGGCCTGTTGCCGCTGCTGCTGCCCCTGCTGCCGGTCTTGCGACAGCAGCAAGAAAAGAAAGTCGAGAGGATTACCTGTCTCTCGCAGTTCTCTACTGGCTAGGGTTGCTTGTTTAACGTCTAGCAGGCAGGGAGAAAAGTCCAACGGAACGTTTTCCGTGTCCCATTTTATTGCTAAATCCAAAGACCCGGACCGAGATAAACGCTGAACAGATAAAAAATAAATTATTAACAATCAGCCGAAAAACGTAAACAATGAGCATGAACCCCAAACACTAAACCCGAAATAAAAGACACTGAAGACTCCAAACCCTGAAACATGAGTAGTAACAGAAGCTTTACCGTGGAGGAACCAGAGCAGTAGCGGCAGTGGCAGCATGAACTACAGCAGCTGGAAAAACACCAGCAGCGGCCACCAGTACACAAGCAGCAGTTCCTACCACCGTTCCTACTACTGCTAAATCGAAAACAGAAGTATGAGAACCATCAGCAGCATGACAAACAGCAGCAGCAGCAGTTTACCTTGGTTGCGTAATAGGCTCCGTTTCTTAGCAGCACTTCCGGTTGTCTCGGCGGTTTCCACTGGAGGCATTTGCCTTCAGGCGTTCCGCCCGGTTTACAGCCTCCGCACTTCACAGCCTTCTTGCACCCTAAAGACAAACCCCAAACCCTAATTCCAAAACCCTAAACTCTCAAGTGTGGAGCCGGGCGCTTGGTTTTACAGTAGAGTGTAAACGCGGAGAACCTATTGAACCAGCTCGGCTCTAGGGTTTAGGGTTTAGGGTTTGTGCTGACCTTTGATAGGGAGAGAGGGACTTGCGCCTGATAGAACGCTGCGGCAGGAGACGGAGTTACAGAGTTCAGCTCCATCGCTGTAGCCGAGTTGAGGTGTGAATTCAGAAACAGGAACAGCACCCAAAGGAGGTGCTGCGAGTGCTGCTGCTGTTCCTGCTGCTGCTGCTGCTGCTGCTGCTGCTGCGGCTGCGGCTTCTGCTGCTTCTTCAGCTCCAGGTGCTGCTGCTGCTTCTGCTGGCGCTGCTGCTTTTTCTGCTGGTGGTTTTCTGCGTTCTTCCTCTCTCCCTTCTTCGAATCCCTCTTCTTCTGCTTCTTCTTCTTCTTCTGCTGCTGCTGCTGCTCCTCTGCGCCGCGGTGCTTCTCTCTCTGACTCTGCTTCTGCAACAGACTCAGCAGCAGATGCCTCTTCTGGTCCTCCTGCAGATTCAGCTGTCTCTGCTGCTGTCTCTCCTGCTGTCTCCTTCTCTGACTCCCCGGCTTCTCGGTCTTCAAGAAAAACAAAAGGAGAATCAGAGGTAGAAGAAGAAAAAAAAGAATTAAAAGGAGACAAGGGGCCCCCAATATTGCTGCTGCTGCTGTTGCTGCTGTTGCTGCTGTTGCTGCTGCTGCTGGCGCCCTTGCGGCTGTATCCCGAGCTGACTATGCAACCCAACCAGCTGCATATACACCCCAACACCAACCAGCGAAAGAAAGAAGCCCTGAAAGGGGGCCTTAAAAGACACAGCGACATCTCAACAGCCGGACCTTCCACTCATCCTAAACCCTTAACCCTAAACCCTTAACCCTAAACCCTTAACCCTAAACCCTTAACCCTCAAAGCTAAACTCTAAATCTGTGGAATACACACCGCTGGGCTCTTACTGCAAGAGTAAAGAGCTGCGTTTAGGGTTTAGAGTCCAACTTTTAGGGTTTAGGGTTTAGGGTTTAGGGTTTAGGTTCTAAGCTGTCGGGTGTCGGCAGCGGCCAGACGAGACAGCCTCGAAGTTGAGGGTTTAGGGTTTAGGGTTTAGGGTTTGTCAAGAGCAGCTCCAATCGGACAATAAAGAAGAAGACGCAGATTCATGTCTCTTTAATCGCGATAAAAACAACTATAAGGACTGCAAACCCTAAACCCTAAACCCTAAACCCTAGGCAGCTCAGGCCGGTCGGCCGCGCAATGAACCGCTGGGGCCCGCGAGGGTTTAGGGTTTAGGGTTTAGGGTTTTTGGATTACAGGCCCCGCACAACTTGTTTAATTCCTACAAATTGCAATAAAGAATTCGTTTACACCCTAAGGGTTTAGGGTTAAGGGTTGAGGGTTTAGGGTTTAGGGTTTAGGGTTTCTGCCTCGGTGGTGGTGGGCCGCTGAACCAGACCACTGAATTCAGGACCCTAGAAACCCTAAACCCTAAACCCTAAACCCTAATGCATTCTTCCCAAACCCCTTATTTGATGGTTTACAGTTATTGATGCTGCAATTCAAAACTTGTTTTAAGCTTTTTCTCGCTGTGCCCGCCCCCTCCCGCCGCCCGCCCTCTCCCGCCGCGGTGGAGGGTTTAGGGTTTAGGGTTTAGGGTTTAGGGTTTAGGGTTTGCAGCACAATGCACGGCCAAACCCGCAGCAGGGGTGTTTCCCCTGTAACCCCTTCAAGACAATGGACGACAGACTTCACAGAGCCCGGCACAAACCTCACGCGCGTACGCCAAACCCTAAACCCTAAACCCTAAACCCTAAACCCTAAACCCTAAACATAACCTGATTGAAGCGATCATCTCACTTCCTAAAGCAAACCAAAGCTTAAGGCCGCCTCTTGCTCTTGCAGCAGCAGCAGCAGCAGCAAGAGAAGGAGCAGCATTAGACGATGCGCATGCATCTTTCATTTCTGCCGAGGGTTTAGGGTTTAGGGTTTGTTGTTTGTTGTTGGGGCGCAGGACAGCGATGTATGGTCTGTAAGCACTGCAGCAGAGAGCGGCTTTGCTGCTGAGGGTTTGGCGAAGGGTTTAGGGTTTGCTGCTGATAAACTAAAGACAGAAGTAGAAGACCTCGTTAGGGGCATGCAGAGATATCATTACATTGCAAATACTCTTGCAGGTAAACCCTAAACCCTAAACCCTAAACCCTACTTAGTCCTACTGAAGCGTACGCAAGCCTAGCAGCAGCCTCACTGCAGCAAGCAGCTTCTGGCTGCAGCTCTATTCCACTCCTGCTTCCAAGGGTTTAGGGTTTAGGGTTTAGGGTTTAGGGTTTGTGGTTTGTTGCGGGTTTTTAGGGGGGCTAGATATAGAGAGTTTGCTGCAGGAGGTGCAGCAGAAGACAGCAGCAAATGTGCTGCTGCAGCAGCAGCGAGTAAAGGAGCGCGGAAGGCTGCAGCTGCAGCTGGTGAAGCTGCGCAGCAGCCTGCAGCAGCAAGAAGCGAAGCAGAAAGAAGCAGCACTCCAGCTAGCAGCTAAAGAGCAAACCATCACCCGCCTTCAGGTATAAACCCTAAACCCTAAACCCTTATAAACCCTAAACCCTAAAGGCGCGTTCAGCGATCCACCTCCCCAGATCCTGCTAGCGGAGGGGCTTCCAGCAGTTTAGGTTTTAGGGTTTAGGGTTTAGGGTTTAGGGTTTGGAGTTGTTGATTGTGCAGGCCCAGCTGCGAGCGGCGCAGCAGCGTGCGACGGAGGCTTCTGCCTCTGCAGCAGCAGGTCAGCAGCAGCAGCAGCAGCAGCAGCAGTTGCTGCAGCAGCTGCAGCTGCAGCAGCAGCTGCTGTTGGGTTGCGGTTCTTCCCTTGACAGCCCTAGAGCGAAAACCCTAAACCCTAAACCCTCCAGCATTGCCGGCTTAGCAGCAGATTGCGAGGCCCTAGCAGCAGCAGCAGCATCAGGAGGAGCAGCAGCAGGAGGCCCCGGAGCAGCAGCAGCAGGAGAGGAGCGTCATGCTGTTGCAGCAGATGCAGCAGTGCTGCTGCAGCAAGAGCTGATAGAGAAGGTAGAAGCAATAAGAGCTGCACCTTCTGATGTTAGCTTCCCTGCAATTAAAGAGTGGCTGAAGTTAAACCTCAACGCCTGGAAGGCTTTACAAGTAAGGGTTTAGGGTTTAGGGTTTAGGGTGTAGGGTTTAGGATTTAGGGTTTAGGGTTTAGGGTTTGGTGAGGGAAGGGGAGGCTCTGTCGGAGCGCCGAGTTTAAACTCCCTGGGCCTTACAATTCAGGTTTTAGGGTTTAGGGTTTAGGGTTTAGGGTTTGTGGTTGTGCAGGCTCCCTTACGAGGGTTTGTCTTAGCAGAGCGGCCTACAGAGAAGGCAGTGCAGCAATTGCGGCAGCGGCTAGAAGCAGAGAAGACACTGCTCGCTAAAATACTCAGAGCGCTGCAGCAAGAAACCCTCAAATTCGTCAAACACGTGAGCCCCTCATCCTGCTGCTGCTGCTGCTGCTGCTGCTGTGAATGCTGCTGCTGCTCCTGTTAGCTAGCCACCTGCTAGCTAGCTAGCTAGCTAGCTAGCTAGCTGAGGTTAGGGTTTATCTCTGTCTTTTTGTTTAATTCGTAGATATGCGAGACGCCCTGGAAATATGAGGAGCAGCAAAAAGAAAAAGAAGCAGCAAAAGCAGAAGCAGCAGCAGCAAATGCTGCAGCAGAGGCTGCAGCAAAGAAACAGGAAGCAGCAGAAGCAGAAGCAAAAACATTTGCTGCTGAAGTCAGAAGGCTGCAGCACCAGCTCGCAGATTCTCTTGCTCAATTAGAAACAGAAAAGGTAAGCTGCTGCAGCAGCAGCAGCACCAGCTGTAGCTGCAACTGCAGCAACAGCAGCAGCAGCAAATGCTGCAGCAGAACATGAGGCAGAGCACGAGCAGCAAAGATCAGAGGGCAGCTATCGTCATCAGCAGCAGCAGGAGCAGTAACAGCAGCAGCAGCAGCATAAGTCAGCAATTGCTGCATTTGTTTGTTTGCGATTGCTCTGCGCCTTTAGGGGGAGAAAGAAAAGGCGGCAGCAGCAGCAGCAGCAGCAGCAGTGCAGCTGCAGCAGCTGCAAGATGAAGCTGAAAGGCTGGCTTCATACGCTGAAGGAAAGCAGCAGGAGACGCAGCAACTAAGAGATGATAACAGAGCTGTAAGAAATTGCTGCTGCTACTGCTGCTGCTGCTACTGCTGTTGCTGCTGCTGCTGCTGCAGGTCCCCCTGCTGCGTTTACAGCCCTCAGCCGTTTTGGCTTGCCTATTCATCTGCTGCTGCTGTTGCTGCTACTGCTACTATTGCTGCTGCTGCTTCTGCTGCTTCATGATGCTGTTTCTGCTTCCGCTGCTGCTGCTGCTGCGGCTGCTGCTGTTTGTGTGTATGCAGCTGGCGCAGTCATTGAAGGCGGCACAAGAGCATGTGTTAGCAGCTCGCAGCAGCAGCAGCAGCACAGGAGAACTCGCTCTGCTGCTGCAGCAGCAGGAAGCAGCAATTGAGAGGGCCTTTCAGAATCGGCTGCCTTCGCGCTTTGTTGTTAGACCCCGATCGAAGCGTTGGGGGTTCAGCAGCAGCAGCAGCAAACTGCTGCTGCGGCGTCGCAGCAGAAAAGCAGCAACACTTACCCACCGCAGCAGCAGCAGCAGCAGCAACAGCGGTAGTAGTAGTATAAGCAGCAGCAGCAGCGGGGGAAGACACAAACGGAAGCAGCACAGACACCAACATCGCAGCAAGCAGCAGCAGCAGCAAGTGCAGCTGCAACTCCAGCAGCAGCAGCAGCAGCAGCAGCAGCAGCAGGAACTGCTGTCTCCCTCAGACCGCAGTTTGTCTGTAAGCACCGAGTTTATATGCGGCTTAGAGACGATGCTGTCTTCTGCTGTCGGGGGTTTGAGGAGAATTGAGTTGCTGCAGCAGCAAGCAGCAGCAGCAGCAGCAGCAGAAGCAGCAGAAACAGGGCATTGGGACAAACAGACAGCGCAGCAGCTAAGCTACCTAGAGGAGGCCCTCCGCAGCATTGCAGCAACAGCAGAGAGCCTCAACAACTTCCTTCCTCTGCGGCAGCAGCAACAAGAGCAGCAGCAAGAGCAGCAGCAAGAGCAGCAGCAGCAGCAGCAGCAGCAAGAGCAGCAGCAAGATGTCTCTCAACGGTCTCTTTCTACAGGAGAACTCTCGGAAGTAGGGCGGGTAGAGGTGAGGCAAATTAAAAATGTTTAACTTTGTCTCCTTTGGATTGTTAGGGTTTAGCGTTTAGGGTTTAGGGTTTAGGGTTTAGGGTTTAGGGTTTGCCTGCAGGCGCGTCTTCATGAGGCTTCTTCTTTGCTGCTGGCAGTCGAGGCGGCGCTGCTGCCTTCGGGCTGCAGCAACCAGCTGCAGCAGCAGCAAGAGCAGCAGCCGCAGCAACAGGATCCGCAGCAGCTGTTGCTGCAGCTGCAGCAGCAGCAGCAGCAGCAGCAGCTAAATTCCAAGGCAGCGATCGATGCACAAACTGCAGCGCTTGTAAGTCATCTCCCTCATGATAATATTTATTTATTTATTTATTTATTTATTTATTTATCTGTTTATTGTTTGTTTGCTTGTCGCCTCTTCGTCTCTTTTCATAAACCCTAAACCCTAAAACCCTCTAAACCCTAAACCCTAAATCTTCGTAAACCCAACCCTTACCAAACCCTAAGCTGTAACCACCCCTATACGCTAAACCCTAAACCCTAAACCCTAAACCCTAAACCCTAAATCTTTAAGTTGTCCCTAAACCTGCTACTCCATTGCTTGATGAGGGTTTAGGGTTTAGGGTTTAGGGTTTGTGGTTTCGAGGGTTTGTGGCTTGTGCAGCGTCAACAGAATGCGGCGCTTCAGTGTGAATTGCAGCAGCTGCAGCAGCAGCTTCAAGAGGTGCAGCAGCAGCAGCAGGAGACGCAGCAGCTGCGGGTTGTGCTGCCAGCAGGAGCAGCAGGTGATAAGGCGTTGCTGGAGACAAAACAAACACAAATAGAGCTACAAAGAATCAAACATATTAATGAAATGCAGCAAAAAGAATCCAAGCATGCGGAGATGCTGCTGCAGCTTCAGATGGCGCATGAACAGCAAATACAAGTAAGCAGCAGCAACCGCTGCAGCAGCAGCTGCTGCAGCAGCAGCAGCTGCAGCAGCAGCAGCAACAACAAGGGAGACGCATTTTGCTGTCCTCCTTCCTCATCGATTAGGCCTTACTGCTGCTTGCTGCTGCTGCTGCATTATATCGTTCACCCGCCTCAGCTTTTGTTTATTCTGCTGCATCTGTTGCTGCTGCTGCTGCTTCTCCAACAGCAGCTGCTGCTGCATTTTCGGTGGAACCTCTTGCTTCTACTTGCCCTACATTAGCAGAAAAACTCATTGTTGTTGTTGTTGCTGCTGCTGCTGCTGCTGCTGCTGCAGGCGCTAGAGAACCGTCAGAAGATTGCGCTAGCCGAGGCTGAGGCTGCTGCAGCGCAGCAAATAGCAGCGCTGGAATTACAAATAAATAAATTAAAGTGCGATCAGCACAAACAATACAAACTACAAGCAGAAGCAGAAGCAGAAGGTTCGTCATGCTGCTGCTGCTGCTGCTGCTGTTGTCATTGTTGATTATCTTGCTGCTGCTGCTGCTGCTGATGCTGCTTGTTATATATATAAACGACTGCCGCTGTCTCTTCTCTGGGAGCCCCCGCTGCTGCTGCTGTTGTTGGTGCTGCTGCTGTTGTTGTTGTTGCTGTTGGTGCTGCTGCTGCTGCTTGTTCATATGCCTGGTGTTACTGCAAATTAAAAAAGACTGACTGACTACTGCTGCTGCTGCTGCTGCTGCTGCTGGGTTTAGGTTTGCTGCATCCAGGTGCCGACAGTTTGCTGCGTCAGTTAAAGGAAGCTCAAGAGCAGCTGCAGCAGCAGCAGCAGCAGCATGAAGCTGCGGTACGAGAGCTGGAGCAGCAGTTTGCTGCTGAGCAGCAGCAGCTGCTGCAGCGGCTGCAGCAGCAGCAGGAGAAGGAGCTGCAGCAGCAGAAGCTGCTGCAGCGCATGCGTGAGGGAGACCTTAAAGCAGATATAAGAAAAAGAGAGCAGCAAACCGAAGCAAGGATTCGTCAAGAAAGAGAGTTAGCAGATGCAGCAATAAAAAAAGCAAACGAAGGTACAAACCCTAAACCCTAAACCCTAAACCCTCACGAAACCAAGGTGCTCCTCATCAAGCCATAGCCCCTTAAGGAGACTCCTAAAGACAGCTTTTCAAGTCGAGGGTTTAGGGTTTAGGGTTTAGGGCTTAGGGCTTAGGGCTTAGGGTTTAGGGTTTAGGGTTTAGGGTTTAGGGTTTACCATCTACACATGGGGTTTAGGGTTAAGGGTTTAGGGCTTACTATCGAGACCTTTCCTTTAGGGTTTAGGGTTTAGGGTTTAGGGTTTGATGTGCGCAGCTCACCAGAAGGCGCTTGAAGAGCTTCGTTTAGAGTATTTGCTGCAGCTGCAGACGCTGAAAGACGATCAAAGACTACAGCAAAAAAGAGCGGAGGAAAGCCACAAAACAGCAAAACGCAAAGAAGAAGCAGAAGCTGAACGCGCCTTTGAACAGGCCCTAAACAAAAAAAACCAAGTATATCGGGTTTAGGGTTTAGGGTTTAGGGTTTAGGGTTTAGGGTTTAGAGGTTTAGGGGTTTAGGGGGTTGGGGTTAGGGTTTAGGGCTTAGGGCATAGCGGCTAGTGTTTAGGGTTTAAGGTTTTAGCGGCTAGGGTTTAGGGTTTAGGGTTTAGGGTTTAGGGTGTTGGTGATAGGGGTTAGGGTTTAGGGTTTAGAAGGATGTATGCTAAGTCGTAAGGGAATCACAACGTAGCAGCAGCTAGGGTTTAGGGTTTAGGGTTTAGGGTTTTATGCGTGTCTGGGATATGAAGTGGTTGCGAGGTAAAGAACGCCTCCACTACTGTTAAGGGTCTTTAATCTCATCCTGCTGCTGCTGCTGCTGCTGCTGCTCTTGTTGCTGCTGGTTGCAGGAGATTCAGCTGCTGCAGCTGCAGCACAGCAACGAGTTGCAGCAGCTGCAGGCTTCTCATGAAGCAGCAATTTGCTGCTTGCGGAGGGACTTCGATTTGGAGTTGCTGCAGCAGCAGCGCAGCGCAGCAGCAGAAGCAGCAGCAGCAGCAGCAAAATCAGAGGAGACACTTAAAGCTGCTGCTGATTCCTTTGCTGCTAAATTAAAACAAGCAGAAGCAAAACTACAGGAAAGACTTCAAGAAGCTCAGCAACAAGCAGCAGCAGACAGAGAGGCCCTCATACAAACGTAACCCTAAACCCTAAACCCTAAACCCTAAACCCTAGATCACCCACCTGCCGCACCTGCTTGCAGAGAAGCGCATGTAAGATAGTGTTGAGGAATAAGGGTTTAATGTAGAAGCCAGATGCCTCAGGGTTTAGGGTTTAGGGTTTAGGGTTTAGGGTTTAGGGTTTAGGGTTTGTGCAGGCATACGGAGCGTACGGGGCGTTTAATGGAGCGTGTTGTTGCTGCTGAGAAGCAGCAGATAGAGCAGCAGCAGCAGCAGCAGCAGCAGGTGTTTGCGTTGCGGCGGGAGATAGAAGAGCTGCAGCGGCAGCAGCAGCAGCAGCAGCAAGAAGCAGCAGAACTCAAGCGAGAAAGAGATATGGAGATAGAAATCAGAGACTCTCTTGCGCAGCAGCTGTTTTTGCTGCAGCAGCGAGCAGCAAAACAAACAACAGATAGGGCATGCCAAGCAGCAGCAACAGCAGAAGCTGCTGCTGCTCAAGTAGACCCGCTGGTGCTGCAGTATCTGCAAGACTGCGAGTCCAACATGCTGCAGCAGCAGCAGCAGCAACAGCAGCAGCTGCAGCTCCAGCTGCCGCAGCAGCACCAGCTACAATCTCCTTTTACGCCTACTGCAGCAGCAGAAACAGCAGCAGCAGCAGCAGCAGCAAGGCGCAGAACTGTCTCCATCGGCACCCCCGCTTCGCGAGGAAGCAGCACCGCATCACCGCTGCAGCAGCAACAGCTGCAGCAGCAAGAGGAAGAGCTGCTGCCAGCAAGCATGCAGCAGCAGCAAGAAGATTTAGCTGCTAGAATACAGCGGATTGCAGAAAGAGCGAAGGCGGGCCCCTACACCTCGCAGCGTGGTGCTGCAGCAGATGGTGCAGCACCGGTAGCTGCTGCAGCTGCTGCTGCAGCGGCTGCTGCTGCTGCAGCTGCTGCTGCGGCTGCTGCAGCAGGGAGCAGCAGCACAAGCAGCAGCAGCAGCAGCGGGCCTCTGCAGCAGGCAGCAAATCCTTTGCGCTTGTTTCGCTTGGAAGAGACGCAACAGCAGCAGCAACACCCTGGCTGTTCTCCTCCTCTAAGCACCCCAACACCAGCAGCAGCAGCAGCAGCAGCAGCAGCAGCAGCAACTCCAACAGCAGCAGCAGCAGCAACAGCAGCAGCAGCAGCAGCAGGCCCTCTGAGGGAGTTTTCGTCCCCTCTCGCCTCCGCCAGAAGCGCACACTCTACCGCCAATCGGACGCATGAAGTAAGACACACAATGCAGCAGCAGCAGCAGCAGCAGCAACAACAGCAGCAGCAGCAACTGCAGCAGCAACTGTAAGGGCCACCGTAGCAGCAGAAAGTGCAGGAGTAGCTGTCTATCGTGCTGCTTACCTAAACCCTAAACCCTAAACCCTAAATGTGTTTGTGCTTTCTTCTTAGGCTATCTCTTCGTTAGAAGCGCTTTCTCGACGCATTCTGCTTGGTGTCCCTAAACCCTAAACCCTAAACCCTTATTTTTTTTGTTTTGCAGCTGCACAGCAGTGCGTGTAACGGCTTTCTTCTTAAATTTGTCTTCAACTCGGGGTTTAGGGTTTAGGGTTTAGGGTTTAGGGTTTGAGAAATTTTAGAACTGAAGGGCCTGTAGATCGCGTTAAGTTTATATTTGGATATACCGCATAGCGACGAAGAGACAGAGACTCTTTAGGGTTTAGGGTTTAGGGTTTAGGGTTTACACACCCATACAAACAACAACCCTCTTTCTCTTTTCGTCTCTCTCTCTCTCGTTTCATCTCTTCTTTGTTTATTTATTTGTCGTTCTTTCTCTATTTACCTCCTAACTTATTTATTTATTTATTTAATTTATTTATTTATTTGCTCTTATTATTTATTTGCTGTCTCTTCTCCGTTTATTCGTCTCTTCTTCCTGTCTCCGTTCCTCCTCTCTGTAGTTCTCATCTTTATTTTATTTATTAAATCTATTTTATTTACTTCATTTATATTTATTTATATTTATTTATATCTATTTGATTTTATCTACTTAATTTATTTACCTCTCTGCTTCTTTAGTGTTTAAAATATTTTTCGTCTCTGTCTTCGTCCGCTTCGATTTATTTATTTTTTTCATCCCCTCTTCTTTTTTTGTTTTTGTTTTGTTGTTGTCGTTGTTTGTTATTTTATATTTTGTTTGTTTATGCAGTGCGTCTTCTTCGTTTCTCCTTTGCTCTGTTGTTTATTTGTTTATTTGTTTATTTATTACTATTATTATTTTGAACATCTTCTTCTGTCTCTCTTGGTTGTTTTGATATATTTGTTCGTCTCTACTCTCTCTTTATATATGTATATATATATATTATATATATTTATTTCTTAGGCTTCACTCTTCTTTTTCTTTGCATTTGTTTGTCTACACTGTCTGCATCTATCTATAATACGACTTTCTTCTCCTTGCATTTCCTTATATAAATATATATTTATATATATAAATATATATAAATATATATACATATATATATGTATATATAGATATATGTATATATATATTTATATATTTATTTGTTTATATATCTCTGACTCTCTATAATTTGTTTTGTTGCTGCAACAAATAAAAATTAAAAATATTTCTTTGTTTGATTGTATATTATTATTTATTCTTATTATTATTATCGTATATTATTTGTTTATTTTATTTATTTTATTTATTTTGTTTGTTTGTTTTTGTTCTGTATGCACTTATTTTCTCTTCACAAATTCTTTCTTACTGACGAATTACTTATTGTTTTATTATTTATTTATTTATTTAATTTATTTATTTATTTATTTAATTTATTTATTGTTTGTTTGTTTTTCTTTGTAGTTTTTATTTTATTATTATTAATCATCCGCTTGCTTATTCGTTAATGTTGTTTAATTTTTTTATTTTCTTTATTTGCGTATTTAATGTTTTATTTATTTATTGTTTGTTTATTTCATTTGTTTATTTCGTGTGTTTATATTATTATTTTATTTATTTTATTTATTTTATTTGTTTTATTTATTTTCGTTTGTTTGTCTTACTCATCTATCTAAATAGTCCAATTATATTGTTTATTTTATTTATATTATTAATTTATTTTAATAATTTATTTTAATAATTTATTTTATTAATTTATTTTATTAATTTATTTTGTTTGTTTATTTTATTTGTTTATTTTATTTGTCGCTGGTTTTCTGTTTAAATTTTTGATAATAAAAATTCTTATTATATCTTCTCTTAGTATTATTTGTTTATTATTTCCTTTATATTATCTTCTCCACGTACTATTTATTTATTTATTT
>NW_013547134.1:0-16180 GCF_000499425.1 Eimeria acervulina
TCATGGTGATCATCATAACGATCACGGTGATCATTATAATTTTGATGATCATAATCATAATGATATTCATGATGATCATAATGATCACAATGATATTCATGAACACGATCATAATGATCACGATGATCATAATAATAATGATGATAATACCATTTCAACATACCATTTGTTGGGGTGCTGATCTTCCTTTTTTTGCAATGGCGACTTCAATTGCCTTTCCATCCAATTCAAATCCATCCATTTTTTCCAGCGCTCTTTCTGCATCTGCTCGATGCCAAAACTCCACAAAGCCAAAACCTCGAGGCATCCGACTGTGATAATCAAGAGGCAGATACACGTCCTTTACAGACCCATGAACAGCAAATGCACTCCGAACCGCCTAAAGAAGCAGCAGCACAAGCAGCAGCAGCAGCAGCAAAAGGATATGCAACACTGGCAACAGTTGCACAGGCAGTACATGCACCACCAGATGCAACAGCAAATGCAAAGGCGCATGCACAAGCAGCAGCAGGTGCAGCAGCAGCAGCAGCAAAAGGCATGTTGTCGCAAATCCAGCGGCAAATATAGATACAGCAGAAGCAGCAGCAGACATGGGAGGCTCAAAAATGCTGCAACCGCCTGCATAAAACCCCCTTATAACGATGAGGGCTTATCATATCCGCTCGTATAAAGCGAGGGGCTTGAGAGGATATAAATGGAGCAGAAGAAGAAGCCTCTCAATCAGAAGAGACAGAAGACGAAAAGAGCCAGGAACGCATGGCGAGAGAAAACAAGACAAATACAGTCAAGCCAAAAGAACACATCAGCACATGCAACAAGCAGCAGCAAACAAGAAATGCAGCAGCAGACAAACGCCTCTGTCTTCCCGCTGTTCACACCATTGTCTCCATACGAACGCATACACCGGCAAGGAGACAGAATGTAGCGGCAATGCTCCAGTGTACGCGCGAAGAAGAGAAAGAGACAGCTAAAGATTGACGTAAGAGAAAGAAACAGAGAGAGACAATAAGAAGCAAACGCCTCATCTGTGGGATAATCAGAAAGAGAAGGGAGGGGGAGAGGCAGAGAGAGAGATATATATATAGCGAAAGAAATACTGAGAGAGATACAGAGACAGAAACAAAGAGAGACGCAAAAAGAAACGAAGTGAAAGAAGCAAAGAGAGACGGAGAAGAAGAAACAAAGAGACAGACAGACAGAAGCATACATAAGCCTCACCTCTGGGCTCGTTTGATAGCTTAGGTTTCTAACAAGCAGCGACATGCGCTGCTGGCCGTCTGATTCACTCATTGTAAAACAGCAGCAAGAGAGGAGACAACGGCTTCCCGCCGAGCATGCGGCTGTTTAGGCAACCCGTGCTGCTACTGCTGCTGCTGCTGCTGCTGCTGCTGCTGTTGCTGCTGCTGTTGCTGTTGCTGCTGCTGCGGATGCGCCACAAAAACAGCAGCAGCAATGTTTGCTTCGGATACAAAACGACGGCACCCGCCTAAGCACCCCCTCAGATGAAGAGCAGAATAAACATGGGCCCTCCCCCGCGCAGCTGGTGATAGGTGCTGCTGCTGCTGCTGCTGCTGCAGTGCTCCCCGGTGTATACAATGAGTAGAAAAAGGCAAAACAAACTACAAAATAAGGAAGCGCAGCAGCAACGACGCCCTTGCAAGCGGCAAGAAGACCCGCCTCTCCGTACGTAGGGGCAGGCAAGGGGGGGGTTGCCCCTTCGCTACACAGACAGCTGCTGTAGCAGAGATTCTCTAAACGTGCATTTACGCTTTCTCCTAAAGAAAAGAAAAGCAAAAAGTGCTGCAGGTGAAGATTGCAAACAGAGAAACCCCCTACTCTAGCCGCAGCAGCCCCCTCCCCTCTCCCGCCTGGGGCAGCTGCATGCGCTGCTGCAGTGCTTCATCTGCAGCTGTATGTACACCGGGGAACGGGCCTCTGTTCAGCTCTCATTTCTGCTTAAAATCCCTCTAAAACAGCACTTTGTCACTGTGCTGAGGCCCCCACCATATCCTTCTAAGGGAATATACAGCAGCAGCAGCAGCGGGGTAGCTGTCCCCAGGTTCGGAGTATTGTATATTTCTGTTATGTTGCGAACGTCATGCACGCTGTTTGCTAAGGGGGGAGTAAGTATTTGGGTTTTCTCTACAGCACTTGGGTATACAGCAAGAGGGGCATTACTGCAATTGCATGGAGAGTACATACAGCACCCGCTGCAGCGATATGCGCTGCTACTCATCTCAGGCCTCCTCCTCTCCCTCAGGGCATTGCCTTTGAGCACCTGCGCGCAGAAAGCCTGAGGACAGGAGCGGAGGGGGGATGAGTTACCTTTAGATGTTCTTGCTTTAAGCGTTCTGGTTTGATTGCAACATACAACTGTCCTACGATAAGATGGTTGCAGGAGGAGCGTTAAGGATGTAGCAAATTATCGCAGAAAGCTGGCTTCCGCCTTAGAAGGATACAACCTGGAGCCGCAACAAAGTAAACAAACAAGAGAAGAGTTCCGACAGTTGTTGGCATGCCCACCTGTCTACAGGTCGCGTGGGCACCGCGGTATGTACGAATACCTCGGGCTGCTGAGGAGAGTAGGCTGCCTGTCACGACTCGCAACATGCTCTGCTGCGCATTTTTCTGCGAGACAACTCCACAGGAGCCCTGCCCAAGCACCCTTTCAGTGCGTGCGCTAACGCTGTATATAATTAGCCCTCGGAAAGGAGAGTCCTTGACCTTAGCAGAGGACCCAACATTATGCGGAGATTCAAGCCTAGTCAGAAATCTGTAGTGAAGTGCTAGCGAGCAGCGACACCGATGTAAGCGTGAAGTACGGTTTCTCCCAGAGTTAATCCGGGAACCAGCCCTGAAATATTTTTTAAAAATATATGAAACTGCTGTGGGCGGCAGCGCCGACCTTGCTATAGATGGAAGGAGGGGAGTAGATCGCCGGAAGAAAGAAACTAGCCGAGGAGAGCATGCGTATGTGAGTTCCTTTGCATGCATCTTTGTCAGTGGTAATACAAATGTGAGCAGAAGGCTCTTCGCCGCACAGCTTTACTCTTCATTGTGCACGCCGTTAATCGCCCCTACTGAGCTGGGGAAGGCGAGAAGATGCTCCAGAACAATTGCATCGCGCAAGCGATCCTCATTAACCCACGCGGGTTGTCGATATCCTAGCCGTGAAACCCTTTCTTTTCGTTTTGCTTGACCTCGTGATGCTAAATGTTTAGCCAAGATCTCATTCTCCTCCATTTGCTTGGTTCCGTAGCAACGTTGCTTCCGTTTGGTGAGAAGCGATCGAAGCAACTTCGATGAATAATCCCTTGACAGATTTAGAAAGCCGGAAGTAATGGAATGGTGACATCTCCAAGTGAACAATGCGAGAAAGCGCGAGTAAAGGACAGCGCCCACATAAGGGCCCAACCCAATGCATGCAGAACTTCTGCGGCTTGCCGCCCTCCTGTGAACGTTAGAGGGCCTGCAAATCCATTTAGTTTTAATCGAAGCTAAGAGGTCTAAACGTTCGGTGGTTTCGAAACATCGTTGGTTTGGGCTTATTGCCTGGCGTTTCTGCGCTTTGTTCAAACACTCACGAGCCAGCGCAAGCAGTGTATGGAAGTTTACAGCTGCGTGTATAAGAAGCAGGCTGCTAACAACCAGCTCCAACATTGGGCTCCTCAACTGTGTTTAAGCGTATAGCAGGGAATCTGGAGTTTAGCTGGAACTGTCTACGATATTAACCAGATGCAGCTGTGGATAGGCAACTCAACTGAAATTAGAAGCAGAAGCAGTAGATGCCTCTACCCCTTCGTTAACCACCACATACCCGCCCGCAGCTCCACCCCTGGTCATCCTATCTTCACAGCAAATCACAGGAGGTCCTGCTCTCTTTGGGTCAGAGGGAGGAGCGATGCAGCAGAACCACTCCTCCCTCTGCCCCACAGATAGCAGGACCTCCTGTTCATACACTGGCATGAAGGTTAGCTACTGAGTACATGCACAAGAACAAATTGCCTGCAGCATCCGTGCATCCATAGGAGCGGGGCGTTGCCACCCTCTGCTTGCAGTTGCTGTGCAGCAAAAGCTGCTGCAACACGTAACAAGTCCCTGACTCTTCGCAGCAGCCTCATACCTCAGTGCCTCTGTGCCTAGGTTGCTTGGAGGCAACACAAAAAGGTGTGGCTCTAGCAGGTCTTAGCAGCTTTCATTTCATTTCTTCTGCAGCACACGCCGGCCCTCTGTCTGCTCTACAACCGGAAACTGTCACTGCAGCGGCGCTGCAGCTGCTGGAAGCTGCTGTAAGCCTTTTAAGCCTTTCTATCCCTGCTGCTGTTCCTGCTGCTGCTCTTGCTGCTGCTGCTGCGGTGACCCCCTCGTCTACTACCGCCACCGCCCCGCACACACTTGGCTTTAGACACCCAAACACTGCACAGTATATCTGCAACACCGCATAAGTTTCGGAAATATATTCTCTTGTACTCGAATTCAACAGCGCCGCAGCGTTTTCTCAGGCAGCAGCAAAAGCAGCAAAAGCAGACAGCAGCGGTATCAGCGGCAGCAGCAGCAGCAGCAACTGCAGCAGCAGCTGCAGCAGCTGCAGCAGCAGCAAGCAGCATCGGAAGCCGCTGCAGCAGCAGCGGCGGCTGCTGCACAGCAGTGTTAGCTGACGGCACCTAACATTAGTTCTTTAAAATATTTTGTAACAGAAGGCGTCTGTAGCTTTCTTTCTGAGGCTATTTACCTTCATCTTTTGTGTTTATTAGCAGCGGCAGCAGCAGCCGCAGCAACAGCAGCATCAACCGTACAGCAGCAACAGCTGCTGCACGACCGGGGCCCTGCTCTGTCGCACCCGTTGGGGGAGCATGTACCACTTCCTGCCACCACTGAGGGCTTTATAGGGGAGAAGTAGTTTTGTTTTTTTGCTTACGAGTATTCGTAAGGGGGCAGTAGCAGCAGCCGCAGCAGCAGCAGCAGCAGCAGCAGCAGCAGCAGCGGCAGCCGCCGCCGCCGCAGCAGCAGCACCACAAGCACGCACTGAACTTCAACATGAAGGAGCGAGCTGAGGCATCTCAAGAGACAACGGCAGCATCAAGTGGGCCCTCGGGGCCCTCCTCCGTGGCTCTGCCTCGTGTACAGCACTCTGAGGGGGGCAGCAGCAGCAGCAACGGCAGCAGCAGCACCACCACCACCAACGGTAGCAGCGGCAGCAGCAGCAGCAACAGCAACGGCAGCAGCAGCAGCAGCAGCAACGGCAGCAGCAGCAGCAGCGGCCACGGTAGCAGCAGCAGTAGCAACAGCAACGTCAGCAGCAGCAGCAGCAGCCACGGTAGCAGCAGCAGCACCACCACCAGAAGCGGCAACAGCAGCAGCAGCAACAGCAGCAGCAGCAACAGCCGGCGGCAAGAGTATCTGGAGAGCTGCGCCTCGCCTTTTCTGTCTGAGTATAGAGCGGCCGCATTTGCTGCTCTGAGTGGTCTCCTCAACTCCGCCTTGGCAGCAGGGGGAGCAGCAGCAGCAACAGCAGCAGCAGTGCCTCAGCGGCTGGCGTCTCTTGCTGCTTCAGCCGGTTTGCCTGCTGCTTCTGAGCCTGAGGAGCGAGCAGTGCAGCAGCAGCAGCAGGAGCAGCAAGAGCAGCAGCAGCACTTCGGCCTCTCCGGGTCTCTTCCGTGGCGCTGTCCCTTCCACCACCCAGAAAGCCAGCAGCGGAGTACAGCAGCAGCAGCAGCAGCAGCAGCAGGTGTAGGGCCTGTTAGAGGGCGACATCTGCAGCGGGGCCTAGGTCCCGGAAGCAGCAGCAGGAATCGCAGCAGCAGCCGCAGCAGCAGCCGCAAGGGGCCCCACCGCCGTCATCGCAGTTTAGGGTGGCGCGCATACAACAAGCGTCCCTACAGCAGACCTCGGCAGCAGCAGCAGCAGCAGCAACAGCAGCAGCAGCAGGGAGGTCTGTGGTTTGGAGAAATCTCCTTCAACTTTGGCTGTCCCCTTTGTCTTGCTATATCATTATCTGCTGCAGCACGCGGGCGGGCAGTGCATGCAGTAGACACCTGCCTCAGCTCCGTACAGCAGCAGCAGAAGCAGCAG
The DNA here is from genome assembly GCF_000499425.1 of Eimeria acervulina. Lineage (NCBI taxonomy): Eukaryota > Apicomplexa > Conoidasida > Eucoccidiorida > Eimeriidae > Eimeria > Eimeria acervulina. The sequence continues at coordinate 6,073 of NW_013547134.1, forward strand.
CAGCAGCAGCAACAGAAGCAGCAGCAGCAGCAGCCTCCAGAGAGTGAGGACTCCGATTGCTTTCCTTCTTCCCCAGAAGGGACACCCCGCCACCCCTACTGCGGCCCTGGTTCTATCAGCTCGGGGCTGCAGCAGGAGCAGCAGCACCTGTCTCCGCAGCAGCAGCAGGAGCAGCAGCAGCAGCAGCAGCTTCTAGAGGGCCGCCTGTTCTGTACAGACAGCAGGGAAGTGCAGCAGCAACAGCGGCGCCACAGAGCCCTCGATGTTATTATTTCTGCTTTGCTGCCGCGGTCTATAGCGAGCAGCAGCAGAGGCTCCCCCACTTCTGCAGGGGTTTCAGCTGCAGCAGCAACAGCAGCAACAGCAGCAGCAGCAGCAGGCGAGGGGACCCCCAACAGCCGAAGAGGTCAGTTCGTGTCTTCGCTTCCTTCGCGTGCTCTGGCCTTGGCGGGTGCAGCAGCCGCAGCAGCTTCGGCGGCAGCAGCAGCAGCAGCCGCAGCGCCAGCAACGTTGCGTCGGCGCCACAGCAGCAGCAGCAGCAGCAGCAGCAGCAACAACAGCTGCTTAGTGGAGACCAGCACGGCCCCACACTACGCGGAGTACTTAGCTTTTCATGTTGAGAAGTGGAGGGAAGGATCCTTTGATGAACTCGAGATAGAAGCTGATAGGTTGTTAGTAGATCCTCTGCAGGCTCGCTGCACAATTATGTAGCTGCTGCTCCTGCTGCTGCTGCTGCTGCTGCTGCTCCTGCTGCTCCTGCTGCTGGTAGTGGTTCTGAGGCAACTGTACGACCGCCAAGACAGGCAACTGCAGCAGCAGGATCTGCAGCGCAAAACCCAACCTGCTGCAGCAGCAACAGCAGCAGCAACAGCAGCAACAACAGCAGCAGCAGCAGCAGCATAATGGGGAGGACGTCTCGGTGGAAAGTTCGTAGGGGCCGGCGACAGCCACGCGGCCCCTCTCTAACTGCTGCTGCTGTCTTGCAGCGCATCGATGCGCAGCAGCAAAAGAAATATAACAGACCCCCCACCAGCAAACAAATCCGGAAAGATGCTGACCCGCTGCAGCAGCAGCAGCAGCAGCAGCAGCAGCAGACGCAGCAGCCGCAGAAGCAAAAGGAGAAAGCCGTCAAGCGGAAGCAGCAGCAGCAGCAAGAACAGCAGCAGCAGCAAACGCCGCAAAAGCTGTCCAGAAATATTCGCAGGAAGCTCCGTCTGTTGCAGCAGAAGAAAGATATGCAGCAGCAACAGCAGCAGCAGCAACAGCAGAATGCAGATGGAGCCGAGAGCAGCGGCAGCACAGCAGAGTCTCCTTCAGCTCCCTCTGCAGCAATGTAGGCTTCAGATATACACCTCAATTAGTATGTTGTTTATATTTTTATTATTTTGTTGTTTATTTTTTACTTTGTATGCGCAGTTACAAATAAGAAGGAGGGCTTGTGGTTCTTATGCTGCTGCTGCTGCTGCTGCTGCTGCTGCTGTGATTCAGGAAGAAGCGAAAGCAAAAGCAGCAGGCCGCTGCAACGGAAGCAGGAGCCACGGAGGCAGCAGCAAAAACTGCAGCAGCAGCTAAAGCTGCAGCAGCAGCCAAGCCTCCAGCAGCTGAAGCTGGAGAAGGAAAGACAGTTGCAGCAAAGGCAGCTGCAACAGCAAGTGCAGCAAGATCAGCGGCAGCAGGAGGATCAGCAGCATCAGCAGCAGCAGCAACAAGGAATGAAAAGCAGCGACACATAATGCTGTGGGGTGATGTGGTGGATGGGCCCCCTGACTTGCGGGCCTTCAAACAAAAATTAGAAGCTCTGAAGGCTAAGTCTTCGCGGTGAGTTTGCTGCTGCTGCTGTTGTTGCTGCTGTTGCTGCTGCTCCCTCTGCTGCTGTTGTTCATGCTGCTTGTGCTGCTGCTGCTGCAGTTTTTGGTTTTGTTGCTGCTACTGCAGCAGTAGCAGCAGCAGACGGGAATTGCGAAGCAGCAGCAGGGTGGGGCTTTTATTTTGCTGCTGTTGTCTGTAGGGCTGGAGAGGATAGGGGAGTAGCAGCAATAGCAGCAGAAGCAGCAGCAGGAGTTGATGCAGCAGAGGAGGCAGAAGGCTCTCCGATAGTAAAAGGAAAAGCTGCTGCTGCTGCTGCTGCTGTAACTACTACTTCGTATCAGCAGCAGGTGATTGAGGCGTACAGACAGGTGAAGAAGCGGCGGAAGGAGGCGGAGCAGCAGCAACAGCAGCAGCAGCAGCTGCGGAAGCAGCAGCAGCAGCAGAGACGGGAGGGGTACCGCAAGGGTGGCCGTGAAGGGAAGACAGATGCTAGCAGCAGCAGCAGCAGCAGCAAGTCGTGGTCTTTCGACAAGTCTATACTGTATAGAAGCGATTGGGTGTTCAAGCACAGCCTAAATCATTGAGGCTAACTGCTGCTGCAGTGCAGCAGCAGGTGCAGCTGCTGGAGTCGGTGGTGGTGCTGCTGCTCCTCGGCTTGCTGCTGCAGCAGCCCGTGGCAGTGTACTGCCATTCAGCGTGTCTGCACAGAATTTTAAGCGGCTCTTTGCAGCAGCAACAGCAGCAGAAACAGCAGCAACAGCAAGAATTTGTCTGCTCATCGCATGCAGCGAGTAGCTGCAGCAGCAGCAACAGCAACAACAGCAGCCTTTCCGCTGCTGGGAGCATAATGAGCCCCCAGCAAAACGAAGATGTAAGCAGAAAACTTTTACTGTTCAAACAAACTTGAAGGCCTTGCTGTTGCTGTTGCTGTTGCTGCTGCTGTTGTTCCTGCTGCTGGTGCTAGGCTTGCTGCTGCGTTTGCTGTTAGAACTGCTGATGCGTCTACTGTTGGTGGTGCTGCTGAGTTTGCTGTTGTTGCTAAGTTTGCTGCTGCTGCTGGCTGTACTGCCACTACTAAGCCCCAGCAAATGCTGACAGCAGCAGAAACAGCAGCAGCAGAAGCAGCAGCAGCAGAAACAGCAGCAGCAGCAGCAGGAGCAGCAGCAGCCTTTGGGGCTCGCGCTGAAGGTTCTAAGTGCATACGCTGTAGTGAGAAGAAGACACAACAGCAAGAGCACCAGCAGCTGCTGCTGCTGCAGCACAGCAGCAACAGCAGCAGCTTGAGCTCTTGCTGATCTGCAACCTCCAGCAGCAACCTGGGGTTGCGGAGCAGCAAGAGCTAAAGCGAGGAATTGAAGCCAAAAGCCACAAACCCTAAACCCTCTATCCACGCCCCTCACATAGCAAACCCTAAACCCTGGACCTTAAACCCTAAACCCTAGACTTTAAATCCTAAACCCTAGACCTTAAACCCTAAACCCAAGGCCTTAAAGCCTAGACCTTCAACTCTAATCCCTTGATCTTAAACCCTAGACCTTCAACTCTAATCCCTTGACCTTAAACCCTAGGTCTTAAACCCTAAACCCTAGAGCTTCGTGCAGTCTGGGCCTTTGGGGGCGGGAGCAGCAGCAGCTGCTGCAGCCTTGCGTTAGTATGCAGCTGCGTTGCGAGTATATATTAGTAGAAACTTCTTTAAATAGATTAAATAAATAATTTTTAGAGATTAATTAAACAAAAAAATCAAAGAGACAAAGTAAAAGAAAGAAGAATAACAGCCAGCAGCAACATCAGAGCCACCGGTCTCATCATAATAGAAAGGGGCCCCTGCAGCAACTGCTACTGCTGCTGCTGCTGCTGCTGTTTTTTCTTCTTGTGTTTAAATTAAATACATAAATACAATTAATTCTTTTAGGAAGAGATACTGAAATGCAAGAGAAACGCAGTGCAGCGGACGCGCCAACGACAGGGCCCAGCCAATAGCAGCAACTCCTGCTGTTGCTGCTGCTGCTGCTGCTGCAGTTGCTGCTGCTGCTTCACTTGGCTCTACTGCTGCTGATCTTGCATGCAAAGGCCGTCTTCCTTGCTTCTGTGAAACTCATATTCTCTTGCTAGGGAGAGGAGAACCCCACGCAACACCAGCAGTAGCTGCTGCTGCGCCAGCTGCAACAGCAGCAGCAGCAGCAGCAGCAACAACAACAACAGCAGCAGCCACACACATAGGCTTGTTGAGTCACCTTCTTCTTCAGCAGCGTCAGAGTTTACACACAAGCAGCGGCAGCAGCAGCAGCAGGAGCAGCCGCTGCTGCAGCCATGTCCAACCCTAAGCAGGGGGCCCCCTCTACGGGGGCCCCTACTGAGTCGGCTTCTTTGAAAGATGCTGCAGAAGCAGCTAACTCGGATGAATCTTCTCGTAGAAGAGAGGAGGCCACTGATCCTGCTGCTGCAGCAGCAGAGCAGCGGGAGCAGCAGCAGAACCCGCAGCAACAGCAAGAGCAGCAGCAGCAGCATCTGGGGAGAGAGCCGCAGCAGGAGGGTCCATCGACCGAATCTCAAGCCCAGCAACAGCAGCAAGAACAGCAGCAGCAGCAGCAGCAACAGCAGCAGCAGGAGCAGCAACGGCAACAGCAGCAGGAGCAGCAACAGGAGCAAGAACAGCAGCAACAACAGCAGCAGCAGCAGCAGCAGCAGCAGCGACAAACGGAGAGAACCGGAAGGCGAGACAGCGGTATCAGGAAGCTTTCGTCGACAAGTTTGTCTGACAGCAGTGTCGGGCTTGCGCAGCAAATGAAGGCTCTAGGAGCACTAGCAGAGTCCAGCAGCAGCCGCAGCAGCATGGGCAGCGCTGCTCCTGTCGGTGTTGCTGTTGCTGGCTCAGGCCGTCTCCGCGTAATGCGGAGGGAAGATTCTGTCTCTTTAAAAGCAGCAGCAGCAGCAGCAGCAGCAGCAGCTGGCGGTACATCAGAGGGGGAAGGACAGCAGCAGCAGCAGCAGCATGTGATGAATGCATCCGATCGCGGCTCTAGTGGCGAGTTGGGGCCGAGTGCTGCTGGCAGCAGCAGCAGCAGCAGCTCTTGTAGCAGCGCAGGATTGTCTCCTCGCTTGGGGGCTTCGCTGCTGCTGCGGCCTTTTGCTTCTTCTGCCTCTGTTGCAGATGTTGCTGTAGCTAGAGGTCAAGAAGAACTCGCAGAAATCTTCTGGAAACCAGACGCAGCAAATCTTCAAAGCCGTAGGGTTTAGGGTTTAGGGTTAGGGTTTAGGGTTTAGGGTTTAGGGTTAGGGTTTAGGGTTTGATGGCTGAGGATTTATGGTTTTTAGCTGGGGATTGGAGGGTTTAGGGTTTAGGGTTTACGATTTAGGGTATAGAGTTTGAGGATTTAGGCTTTGAGGGTTTAGGGCTTAGGGTTTAGGGTTTGAGGGTTTAGGGTTTAGGGTTTAGGGTTTGCGGTGCAGACTTGGGCGGCAGTTGGAGGCCTCGGCTGCTTGTCGGAGACAGTCGCGAGAACGTGAGACAGAAAAATAAATAAATAAATATAAAAAATAAATATAATTAAATAAATATAATTTAATAGATATAAATAAATAAATATAAATAAGCATACATAAACAAGCAATAAACGCAATAAAAGATAAACAATTAGGTAGTTCGTGAGACTAAGGATAGAAATGTAAATAGATAAATAAATAAAAACAAACAAAAATAAAACAAACGGAGACAAACAAAGACAGAGACAAACAAAGACAAAGACAAAAGCGTTTAAAGACTGCTAGCTAATAACGACCATCTCTCAACGTGCTGTTGCTGCTGTTGCTGCTGCTGCTGTTGCTGCTGCTGCTGTTTCTGCTGCTGCTGTTGCTGCTGCTGCTGTTGCTGCTGCGCAGATGCCTGAAGCCCTTGCACATGACATTGAAGAGGCGAGTGGGGCGCAGCACTCCTCGGGTGAGTTTCCAGCCTTCTTTCTCTCTCCCCAAGGCCAAGGGTTTAGGGTTTAGGGTTTAGGGTTTAGGGTTTGGGGGGTGTTTGAGCTTCTCTTTAGGGCTGGGGAGCGACAGGGATGGGCCTGGAAAGACGGCACGGCGAGGCAGCGGAGCAGCTGATTGCCAGGTAGCTAGCTGTGTAGCTAGCTGTGTAGCTAGCTGTGTAGCTAGCTGTGTAGCTAGATATGTAGCTAGCTAGCTATGTAGGCAGCTAGATCTATTGCCGTGCGTCTGTCTTCTACGAGGGGAGGGTCCTGCTATCTCGCTAGCTAGCTATCTATGCAGCTAGCTAACTAGCTGGATAGGTAGCTAGCTAACTAGCCAGAGCTTGTATAGCTAGAGCGGGATGTAGCTAGCCAGGCCTCTCTTCAGGTAGCCGCGTGTGTCCTCAGTTACCCTGCTGAAGCATTCGTTTTGCTCTTTCCCTACCTGGCTAGCTAGCTACCTGGCTAGTTAGCTAGCTAGCTAGCTAGCTGTTTCTACGTTTGAGGTTTGCGATGCAGGCGCTGAAGGAAGGCCTTGCGGGGATGAGTCGAACATTTCTGGCGGATGTTCATGGAGAGCTGCAGCAAGAAGTTAGCAGGAGGCAGCAGCAGCGGCAGCAGCAGAAGCAGCAGCAGCAGCAGCAGCAACAGCAACAGCAGCAATGGAGAGAGGAGCCGGAGGTGTATGTAGTCGAAGGACTCCCTTCAGTGCCTCCGCCCGCACCAAGTGCAGACGAAACAACAACCTGTAAGTGCTGCTCTTCTTATTGCTGCTGCTGCTGCTGCTGTGCTGCAGCTTGAGCCGCCTTGGCTTCTGCAGACTCATTTAGCGTTCGTTCGTCTCTGCTACTGCTGCTATTGCTACTGCTGCTGTTGCTGGTGCTGCTGCTACTGCTGCTACTGCTGCTGCTGCTGCTGCTGCAGCTGCAGCAGAATGCGATGGTGGTTCTGGGTTATCGGAGTTATCTTTTGAGGGTATAGACCTCGACTTGGCCTTCGAACGATTTGCAGGGGCGGACTTCTCACGTAAGGCTCTTGCTGCTGCTGCTGCTGCTGTTGCTGCTGTTGCTGTTGCTGCTGCTGTTGCTACTGCTGCTGCTGTTGCTGCTGTTGCTGTTGCTGTTGCTCCTGGTGCTACTGCTGCTGCTGCTGCTGCTGCTGGTTGTTTCTGCTGCCTGCTGCAGCCCTTACTTCGCTGCTGCAGCAGTAGCATGTGAACCTGTGGGGCAATGCAAGCAAGTTGGTAGCTAGCTAGCTAGCTAGCTAGCTAGCTAGATAGCTATCTATCTAGATATAGCTAGGTAGCGCTCTGGCTAGCTATCTGGCTAGTTGGCTGTGCATGCTGCTGAGGACGCTGGTTGTTGCTGCTGTTGCGGTGTGGGGCGTTTGCTGCTGCTGCGCTGCAGCAACCGAGACACCCGACTCAGATATGTTGCAGCTGTACGCTGCAAACAAGATAGAGAGGAGGCGCAGCAGAAGCCTTCGAGAGAGAAAGGAGTCGCCTTTAAGCAGATTCAGCAGACTTCAAAAAGAAATACCCCAAGCTGTTCAACTCGTTGTGAGGCACCTGCTGCTGCTGCTGCTGCTGCTGCGGATGCTGCTGCGGATGCTGCTGCGCATGCTGCTGATGGCGGTCGTGCTGCTGCTGATTGTGCTGCTGCTGCTGCTGACGATAATGCTGCTGCTCATGATGCTGATGTTGCTTCTTTTGGCTCCGATGCTGCTGCTCGTCTTGCTGCTGCTGCTGCTCTTCTTCTCGCTGTTGCTTATGTTGCTCTTCCTGCTGCTGATGCCGATGCTGGTGCTGGTGGTGCTGCTGCTGCTGCAGGAGAGTCTCTGCGAGCATGTGGAGGAGACGCGGAAGCAGCAGCAGCAAGAGGATCGCTCGTGTGGCGCTGCATATATTTTGTCTTTGAATACGGCTCTTGCTGGTGAGGGGATTGCTTTCTTTATTTTGTTTGTTTATTTATTTGTTTGTTTATTTGTTTGTTTATTTGTTTGTTTGTTTGTTTGTTTATTTGTTTGTTTATTTGTTTGTTTATTTGTCTGTTTGTTTGTCTGGGGCTTACTTGCATGCGAGTTATTCTGCGTCTCACTGGTTTAAGCCTGCTGCTGCAGCAGTGTCTGTGCACAGCAGAGGCAGCAGTAGCAGCAGCAGCAGCGTGTGCTGCAGCAGCAATAGCAGCAGCCGGGAGTCATACTGCTTCATGTGGCTCGTTGTTTTTTGTTTGTTTTTTCTTTATGTATGCACCTCCTCTCTATCAGCGGCAACGCAGCAGGCAGAAGCTGCTGTGCTAGAGGGAGTAGCAGCAGATGCTGCGCTGCAGCGGGTGCTCTTCAAGCAGCAGCCGCAGCAGCAGACTGAGGAGGCCTCATACCTTGAAGCCAGCGACACAGGGGGCCTTCTCGCCCCGCTCTACTGCCCCAGCACTTGTATAGAGATGGATGCGTTGGTGCGGAGCGCTCAGGTAAGCTGCAGCAGCACTGCTGCTGCTGCTACAACAAGGCTGTTGCTGCTGCGGCAGCAGCATTCTGCCACGCTGCTGCAGCAGCACCAAGGCAGAAGCAACTTTGCTGCTTTGTTTCTAGCCCCACAGTGCCTCTATTCACCCAGCTTACCGCTGTTAAGCTGCTCTCAGCTGCTGCTGCTGAATCCCTGGCGCATGCATACACCCCAAGTGCTTCAATGTGCGCGCAGGAACAGCTGCAGCACCAGAAGCAGCAGCACTACCAGCAACAGCAGCAGCAGCAAGCCGTCAGCAGCAACGGTAGCGCGCTTGAGGTGCTGGTACGTTAGAGGCATCACTTCGAGAGCTTAAGTCAGGATGTGTGCTTAGAGTTTAGGGTTTAGGGTTTAGGGTTTAGGGTTTAGGTTCTTGACCCGTGCTGCAGGATGCTACACACTTAGCGATGGCCTCGCAAGCTGCTGCAGCCAGACGGCTGCTGCAGCTGGAAGACCGACTCCAGCGTAGGCCCGAGCTACCTGCTGCTGCTACTGCTGCTGCTTGCTGCTACTGCTGCTGTTTGCTGCTGCTGCTGCTGCTTGCCGCTGCTGCTGCTGCTTGCTGTCGCTTCTCTTTGTTGTTGCTGCTGCTGCTGCTGAGGTAGCGGAGAGCAAAGGACATCTTCGTAGCTGCAGCGCAAGCAGCAGCACCCGCAACCCCTGCAGCCTCAAGAGCAGCAGCAGCAGCTGTTGCTGCAGAAGCAGCAGCAAAGGGCGCCACTGTCTCTTCATCTCCTTCCTGTGTTGTTCGCAGGGCTTGAAAAACTTTGTGTGCCTGCTGCAGCGGCAGCAACATCAGCAGCAACAGCAGCAACAACAGGATCAGCAGCAGCAGCAGCAGCAGCAACAGCAGCAGCAGAAGTAGAAGCAACGAAGGCAGCAGATCCTGAGGTTCTGCAGTTGGCTTCTCAATGGGAGGCAGACCCGCACGCTCCAACACTCGTCGGTAAGCAGCAACTGGCTAGCTAGCCAAGTAGCTAGCTATCCCAGCTAGCCAGACAGCTAGATAACCAAGTGGATAGCCAAGCAGCTAGCTAGCTAGCTAGCAGCTAGATAGTGCAGCCCTTGGCCTACTGCATATGGCCGAGGCTCCACCGCCGTTCCTTTCCTTCTGCAGCTGCTAAGTGTGAGAAGTTCTTGCTGTTGATGCTGCTTTGGCTGCTGTTGCTTCTGCTGCTTATGGTGCCGTTTTTGTTGCTGCTTGTGCTCTTGCTGCTGCTGCTGCTGCTGCAGAGTTGGCGTCTCGTCTGCACTGCTTGCTGTCGCTTGCTGCGGATCCTTCGCCTCTGTCTGAGCTCTCTGCGCGTCTCTCGGTGGTGGGTTGCTGCCTGGCTGAGCAGGAGGAGCAGCAGCATGAGCAGCAGCAGCAGCAGCAGCAGCGGCAGCAGCAGCGGTGGGAGCAGGAGAGAGGCCTATTAGGAGAAGAAGATCTAATAGAATTCTCCCCTGAACAGATTGCACTGTCGCTACACCAGAAACTGCTTCCCTGTAAACATTTAGTAGACAAACTTCCTGAAGTGCGTGTCGCCTTGAGTCAGGCCAAAGACAGATTCGCTGATGTAAGAACAAACCCTAAACCCTAAACCCTAAACCGTAGGCTCTCAGTTGCAATGAGGGGTTCATTCAGAGGACCTCTTTCTAAGGCATTTGTTTATTTTTTATTTGAGGTGTAACTGCAGCTTAGCTGCAGACTGCGCGCAATCAACACAAGACGACTCAAGCGAATTATTAAAGGCGGTAGAGACAGTTAGAGAGGGTTTAGGGTTTAGGGTTTAGGGTTTAGGGTTTAGTTTGGGTACAGGGGTTTGCCTTCTTTCTGTTTGCTGCAGGTGGCGTG
>NW_013547133.1:0-15668 GCF_000499425.1 Eimeria acervulina
ATATATATATATATATATATATATATATATATATATATATATATATATATATATATATATTAATGCAGTAGAATAAAGAGAACCCAAATATTCCACATATAATGCAAATAACGAGAGCATTGCCAACTGAATACAGCAATCAGAACGTGACGCTCACATGCAAGTGAGGGTGTAAGCAAAGATTGAAAATAAACAAAAAAAGGTGTGGAAAGTATAGGTGAAGAGTGTGAACGACCCCACGAAAAAACAATGAACTAAAGGGTATACGACCAAGCAATGACAAGCACGTTTATAAACGAGACCACCAACAAGACGCTGCATAAACGAGCAATTGCTATCAGAAAACACGAATACAACTACTCAGAAAAACTGTAATACTTACCATAGTGAGGACAAAGTCGAGGGCTTCAGGTTCGAAACCATAGAGCTCGTTGTGGGTGTCGTTGCCTCCCCCTCCCTTTGTTGCAGCTGCTGCTTGAGTTGCATTTTTTTTCAGGACTAAATTGCCTAAGAAGCCGTTCCCCCGCGAGCGCATTTTGGGGCTTGGATGGTCCTCCAACTGAGCAGAAGGGGCCCTTGCTGCTGGCGTAGTTGCTGCTGCTGTGCCAAACGCCACGTAATCATCAATCGTCTCCAGCCGGCAGTTCGCAGCGTCTGGGTCGTTGTAGGGCACCATCATCTTCTTGTCCACCTGGATATGCGTACCCCAAACAATTAACCCTACACCATAAACCCTAAGCCCCGAACTACAAACTGTCAACCCCTAACCGTTGCTATTTATTTGTTCTTCAGGATGTTGTGCTGCGAGCTCGCAGGGAACTTCTTGAGGTTACCCCGTGGAAAGACAGCTCGAAGAAGTGAAATGAATATTGTGAGTATTATGGCCCCGTCATTACTGGCCAGTTTTATATTTCGCCCTTCAAATGCAGCTGCCATTACTCTTGGTGGTACTCTCACGGTTGTAAATGCCGCCAGTAAACACCATTTCTGGAATGTAAGCATCATTATGAACTACTACTAGTGATCATTTAATACACAGGAAACAGCCGGAGTTATACAATAATTATGTAAATATAACTATAATTATAATAAGCATTGCTACTGCACTATTTTAAATTGAATCCAAGGCGTACTTTCGCCGCCACGGCCATTTTGGCCTGCGCCAGGGCCCCCTCGTCTGCAACAGTCTTTGGCTCCCCCGCTTGGCCCGCCACCCCATCTCCCAGCCGCTGCAGCACGAAGCAAGAAAACAAGAAGGAGAACGTTAAACATGAGCTGCTTATCTATGATGTTTGCGCCCCGCTGAAGAGTAGGGCACACTCGTTGGCACTATGCCCATGCATTCTATTCTATTTATATTTGTTCTGTTCATTACTTCGCACGCAATTATTTCCTACATGCACGCGTATGATGCACCGGCACAGTATTTGTATTTTGCTTCATGCTGCATTTACATATACGAGAAATCCACAGAGTTTATGTGCATAGACAGGTGCAACAGGTATGATGCAGCTAGAGCAGTATGCTTCATATTTGTTTTTTCGTCTCCATTGTTTGCCTAATTTGTGCTAAGCTTCTCCTCACTCTGGCATTTTCAGCATCCTCAATGAGAACTTCCTCCATGACCTGCAGTTTGAACATTTCCCTTGTCTGCACGACAGCAGCCACACACCCAACAGGTCCATGTATTGTATACGTACATGAACATATGAATGCATATATACATGCATGAATATACATGCGTTACCAGAAAGCAGTTCACATTTGAAGTCATTGGTTAGCGGTTTCTGCTCCGCGCTACTTGGAAGTTAGTGGAGCTCCGATTGTTCAGCAACCAGCAGAAGATGTGCGCAGCAACGCTAATGAAGTTGAACCAGCATTGCACATCTTGTTTACCCTTTGGAGGTCAGGTGTTGGTGCGTGCTTACCTCTTCGCGTTCCTTTTGTTCCAGCCAAGGGAGAAGAGGATTAAGGGTAATGTACGCCATTCCTACATCGTTCATGGTTTTCCCCGAGATTCCCTCAACTTCGTCGTGCACCTTCACTTCCATAAAGCAGTGGTGCTGCATGCGCTTCGGCAAGGAGACTGAGACGTTAAAATGCTGTAAAAAATTCCAATTCCCCCCCTCCCCGACGTGCGGCTCGCTCGTGCGTTCCGACCAAAGCGGCTTCGTTGTGTCCTCGACGTCGCGGCCGAAGCATACCTTTACACCAACGCGCATAAAGCACAAACAAGTCCACTGAACCAACTAGCAAAGAAAGCAACGACCTGCCAAAAACGCATCTTTGCAAGTAAGAAGACTGAATGAACACGCAAAACTCAGGCGCTACCGGCAACTGATTATGCTCATTACGCATGCACGTTGTTTGTGGGAACTGTACTACTCAACGTGTGCATTAGTAAACAATGATTCATGCTACATATGCAAATCCGAAAGTGATGATTGCTTATACGTATATAAATATATATATATATGCATATGCATGCTGACCATATCTATAGATACGTACCTCTACAAAGGGTTTTTGAACAGGGGAGAAGAGCCGCACGCCAACCAAAAAAATGGAGACAGTAGCCTCTTTGGTGGATGGTCTGATGTCATCGTAGAAAGGATAAGTGTCATTTTCCACTAGCTCCGCGGGCACGAGTTCGAATGCTACTAAGACCTTTGCCTTGCACCGCGGATACTGTTTAGACTGCAGCATTAGCCAGACAGGCGCTTTCTTCCACTCTTTCGGCACCTTCTGAATTGGAAAGCTGAGATAAACAAGCACAATAAACATAACGCACCACATCGTAGGCCTTCAAAGGCTGTAGCACAACTCCTAAATTGTTCTCTCTTCGCGCCTCTTTCTACGAAGTGATGATGGGAACTGCCAGTGAGGAGCAACACAAACGAGCGAAACTAACGCGAAGACCCGCAGCTTCAACATATAGTAGTGAGCTCACTTTTATTATTAATATTTATTATTACTATTCATCATTATTGACGCAAACTTACGTTGTTGATCCGAGGACGGTGTCTGAACTCATTATCGAGTCCGACTCCGAGCAGACTTCCAACTGCAGGCAATCAGCAGAAGCATTCTCTTAAATAATTAGCTGTGCATGCGGATGCAAGTTGAGCTTCTCACGATGAAACCAACACAGTAAAGGCGAATGAAACAAAATAATTCAAAAGAAGGAAACCCACCACAATGTCCGGTGCCAACTGCATCATCTCGGGCAGAATGACTTCCATCTCCATGGCCTCGTAGTACGAAGGGTTTAGCGTTTGTCGGAATGTGAGGGTCTTCAGTTGTTGACTCCCAAGCACGACCTGCACATACACTCGAGCAGCAAATGCTTTCCCACTCCCTTTTTTCCCTCATTGAATTAACAGGCCACCGGATGCTTACTGCTTTGCTACTCGAACATACGACCAGTAGTTCTTGAACTGCCGCAAATTGTGGCTTTATTTTTATATCAGGATATTAGGAGGCACAGCAACAATATTAGTAATAATAATAATTCGTTTTGTGAGGCCTCTTCTACCGCACCTTTATGTAGGGATTGGGGAACTGGTCGTAGCCCACGGCCGGGAGGTGCAGCCCTTCGTAAATTAGAGCTCGGAAATAGTACCTGCATGCAGTCCGCACAGCCGAGGGCAAAATATTTCCATTGTTCTCCACCAACCTACTGCAATGGCGTAGCTTGCTAGTGTGTCTTCCTGCCAGTCGAAAGCCAAAACATTATTTCCTGTGCCCTTTGTATAAACTGCAACGCCCTGAAACCCTCAATTCATCCACCAGACCAGGCATTCTAAACATCCAATATTGCAACACACCGCTGCAGGTTGTACTGAAGCCTGGCGGGTCGTTCGCCCATCATCCTCGCAGGTTTACACGTGATGGAGACTAGCACCGAGAACGGGTCTGTTCCGGATCCGTCAGCTGCGCGGAGCGAATACCACATGGGTTTGCCTTCTTGCAGGGTTTTGGAGTTGAAGGGAATCATGGCCCAGGCCAAATGGGTTGTTTGTGCACTCTGCTCCGCGTTCGCCTCCGCATCAGCCCCCGCTCCACCCGTCAGTCCCCCAAACCAATTCATTACATTCGCCGCCACATTTGCTGCTGCACTGGAAGAGGAAATCTTGTTAATATACAGAAAAAATGCCCAAGTCTGTGCGTCGTCAGCTGCAGTCCAACACAATTACAGACAGACGAAAATAAACTTCAGCGCATAAAACACGACCCCGTTGGGTTCGCATGACGCAAAATCAGAAAATCTACTAAACGCCTCCTCTGCACACGTCATGTGAAGGTCTCAGTCTCTATGGAGTGGTGGCAGTATCCGGCTACTGCAATTCCCCTCCACTAGCAAACAAACATATTTAGCCGCGAGTGTATATCCCGATTTTTATTTTATTGCACTATGGGTTGAACCACACTGCAGCCCCTCTGAAAAGGCTTCTGATTGCAGAAGGTGCATTTGTATATATTTAACTACTTAAATATATTTACCTACGTACCCACAAACTGCATTTATATATATTTAAGTGTAGCTGCGTACGTACCCGGAAGGTACACCTTGAGCTCCTCCATGCGTCCCTGTTCTGCCTCTAGGGTGTAGGAGCCCGCCTCTTCGATCACGAGAGGTGGAGACTTAAGTGCATGCGGCCCAAAGGAAACCTCTGCCTGCATTTCATTGCTGAGAAGCGAACTGCAAGACACCTCGTAGACGTCTACCCACAGCACGTATTCCACTTGAGGCGGCTCGTGCACAGCTCTTATTGAACGAACACCCATAGGCAACGGGGCCTGCACCTTCACACAAGACGCGCTCAACAGTATGCGGCCTGCGTAGGCATTGGCCTGCCTCAGCTCTGCATTCGTTAGCATATCTTGCACAGCACCAAACAGACCTGCGCATACACCCCATTAGAACGCAAGCCGCACAAGGTACACCACAACTGCATGCTCATTCAAATCCACATCCATGCGTAAATGCAGAACTGGCAAGCAAAGGAACAACCAAAACACATAGCCACCGTCTACTGCGGCACGTGCAAAGATGCACACCACCTGAGCCAAAGAATGTCCTTAGATGGTTTAGACGTCTACAAAGTGTAGAAAATTCAGCTTTCTGGTGAATGTATTAATGTAGAAACATCAGTACATAGCGCATGCAACCGGAAGCAGCCATCCTCAGTCCTTGATACATAGTAGTAAAGTGTTTTGCTACACTTGGCTATATTCAGACCTTCAGTAGGCGGCCTCCAGTAGAAGTTGAACCAGCGTGTGGGTGTCTCGTTTTTAATGAGTTCGAAGAAGTCTAAGACAAGAGTGGCCATCAGCACTGCGCTGGTGCTGCCCCCGTTCCAGAGTTCCACCAATACCGTGTCGTCGTGACAAGGCATGCAGGCAGGCAGAGATATCGATGCCTGCCACTCGGGGCTGTGCTCAGGAAGAGCCCGTGTCTGCAACTCTGCACCCCCATGCTTCACCTGCAGTCAGTATAAGCACAGTCGCGCATTATATATATATATATATACCCATATTGATACATATTTTCTATATATTCTCCACCTCCTTATACCTCCGCTTCCGAGGGTGTGCTGCCTTGAAAGTTGAACCCTAAACCTCCGAAATAATAAAACCTTTAAACAACGTCAGGCAGCAAAATGGCCAGGCAAGAAAACGCGAAGCGATAGGAGTGGCCTCAATTCAGGCTCCACCATCTTGTCTCTTTAGTTCGCCCTGTCTGTCCGCCTTAATACTATTGTCGTAGCTATTATTGTCAGTTATATGACAATACTAATAATACAGTGTATGCATTGCATTACCTTGACGAAGGGTTCGCAGGTGGTGGTGAGTTGCCCGATGACCGCGCTGATATCTTGGCCTTTGAATATATTGACTGTTAGGTTGTAGTAAGTCGATTTAACATCCACTTCTTTTGTCATCCTATCTCCTTCTTCGTTTACATACGCCACAGTTTCGTCTATCACAGGCAGAGGGTCGCCCGGCCCAAACACGCCAACAGTCAGCAGCATCATTCCCTGCATGGATGCAGCAGCAGCTCAGACGCAAACAGGCACAGGGGAGCAATTTACGGAAACCACGAGTTCAGCGTACACACACCTCAACTCACACCCCGAGTTACTGAGTGCATTGCTGAGTCGTTGTGGTATGCAAATTAGACAACACCAAACGCATTTCAAGTAATACATCAGTAACAACACTTCTCAGCTTGTGGCTGCCTGAGGATCAAGAAGCGGTAACCAGTTAGCAAATGCAGCACACTTCCACAGGCAGAAAGCCAGCACCACGACGATGAGCAAACAGCCAAGCTGAGACGAAAGGCGAGCAGGCGAACAATAGTAGACAATTGAAGACAACGAGAAAGCGAAACTGAGGAAGGAAAAGGATAAGAATAATGATAGCTTGCGCGTACGGGGTCGGCGATGAGCTGTTCGAAATTGTTGAGTTTAATCCATTGTCTGTAAATCCAATGTTGGCTCTTGGAGTAGACGCAGGCGAAGCTAAGTACATATTTTCCAATGAGTGCGCTTTGCAGGCCAACGCCTCCCAGCAGAGTGTATCTATGCATGACGTCGAGCTCGATATAGCTTCTTTGAAATTCCTCAGGAGTCAAAGTGGCTTGAAAGTTAAATGAAGCATTGAAAGTAGCTGATACAACCTGATTTTTCTGCACTGTACTCTTCGTAGTACCCCCCACAGTAACGTCCACATAAGGATTAGGCACTATCTCTTTCTCCCCCGCTGATTCCTTAAAAGACAAACCCCGCACCTCAATTACCTCCACCTTTATCGTGTACGGTATCGCCCGCACAGCCATCTTGCTGCTAACGAAAATGCCGACGGATAAGCAACAGACAAGTAATCAGGAAACGAAGCAGGGGCTGCCCAATTCAATAAATCGCTATGGGACAGAAAAGCCGGAGCCGCTCCCCCCCATGTCCACACAACAAGGCAGAGGAAGCTGCAGATATCCGATAAATGTGAGAACAGAGAAGCTGAAGAAGAAACAGGCAATGCCGAAGAGCAGGTGAGATATCAGATAAAAGGGAGTACAAAAGCGGAGCTGCGGCAGACGAAGTCCGCCGCCAGAAAGCTGTGGCGCCAGGAGCTGGCCACAGAAAAACATGAGTGGAAATACGGAGTAAATGCGCTTACACGAAAGTCGTTCTGCATCTACAAGCACGAACACGCATACACGGTCTGCATTTAGGAGCATAATCATGAGCAACACAAGGACACATCTGCACCGCCGGTGTAAGAAGAAGCTGAAATACAACAGGCGAGGGGAACTTCGGCTCGAGATCACCAGGTTTCTCTCCACATTCAAATTAAGTAAAAAACAATAATACTAAACATTATTAAAAGGGAAAGACAAGAGAGGAAAAGAGGGCAAACAGGTCGTGCTTGTCAACTTCAGGCGCTGAGGCTCGCGCGGGCCTCGACGGGGCGATCGAGTAGCAGTTGTGAAGTCAATGATGAACTAATTCAACGAAAATGAGGTCAAAAAACAGAGTAAAACAGTAATATACCCCAAAATGTACATAGTGCAAATAATAACCCAACAAGAGCGGCCCAGTGGAACGCGCAGAGCCGCCACAGCTGACTGCACCGGGCAACCTCAAGCCTTTGTGCTGCCTTCGGCGTTCGTAGTGCTTTTCCGAATAATGTTTAGTCAATACAGTCAAAATGAATTCAAATGTACTCGTTAAAAACAGAAGGTCGGTGTACGCGCAAAAGAGCAGATCACACAAGGCCAGAGAGGGCCCCAGAGGCCCAAGGGAGGCACCGCTCTCGGAGGTACCCGTCTGCCGTGCGAATCGGCAGTTGAAGCCTGAAGAAACTTTGGTGAATTTGCGTTTATTTCGGCTCCACTAGTGTTAAGTTCTTCCTTCTCTTAAAATTTGTCCGTTTTTTCCCTCTTTCCTTCCGTTTAACCCCCCACCGTTGCGCTGGCGGCCGCGTCGTCTGCATGCAAGAGCAGCCGCACCGCGGCCTTTCCCTCTCGTTTCAGCTTCCCATCCACATGAAGTTTTGTTTGAATTGCTGCTAATCTGGGTGTACAGCCGGTGCTTCCGCTTGGGCGGCCCTACTTTCTCGCCCGCGGCGTCTCGGTGCCCATACATGGCAGCAAGCTGAGGTTGTTGTGTCAGTCAGGGGGAGGGACGCACGCTCTTACTTTGCACTGCAGAGGGGGGCTCAAAGAGTGTATTCTCAGGCCGCCATCTGTTTTGGGGCCCTGCTGCATTTTGTTGGCCCTGGGGTGTCTGTATCCCTGCGCCCCTCACGCCATCAGAATTTTGTGGCTTATCTTTTAAATCAGAATGCTTCAAAGCGCCTTTTTTGAAGCCCAAGCGGAGCGTAGTTCCGTTTTGTCCCCAGAGGCCCCGACAGAACGGACTGAGGGCCTCTCTGGGGCCGCTTCGTTGCACATCAGACCCCAGCAAACGGGGGGACCCTTCTCGGCTCTTCACCCAGAAACCTGTGGGCAGCGCATGAGGGACGTGGCCGATGCTCGCGGCATGGGGTCCCATGCCGGGTCCAATGGAGCAGCTGGGGAACCTGTAGGGGAGCCGCCGCCTCGTGTTGTACCCAGGGGGCCGCCTTCGGCTCGGGGGCCTCCCTCCCGTTCTGCTGCCACTGCTGCTGATTCGTTTAGCGCAGCTGCACCAGATGGACCTCTTGGCCATGAGATGCAGCAGCTTTCTTTTGATTTGAAGGAGCATCTGCATGTGGAGTCGAAAAGAACCCGGACTGTGCCCACGTGCTGCAGCTTGTGCAAACCTCCCCAACCAGCAGACGGAGGGGGTCCCCGCTCTCCTGCTGATGCTACTGCTGGAGGGCCCTCAGCAGCTCCTGCAGCATCACCAGGAACAGCATTAGGGCCGCTGGCTACTTCCGAGGCGTCTCCTCAGGGCAGTGCCTCTCCTGCTGCGGAAGCAGCAGCAGCACCAGCAGCAGCAGCAGCAGCTGCTGCTGCTGCTGCTGCGCGGACGAAGGTGGGGGGAGGGGACGACTGCTGCTTGACCTGCAGCTGTCCCTGCCACAACGCCAGCAACAGCGGCGCAAACTGCAGCAGCAGAAGCAGCATCGTATGCTTCGAGGGGCCCCGAAGACCCCCCACCTTTGCCGCCAATTTGGCAGACCTCTGCAAGGCGTTTCCTTCGGTCCATCAGGGGGCAAGTTGTTGTGTTTGTGTATAATCGCACTTATATTGCATTTGCACCCATTTCACCCGCTTCCAATAGGTCAATTCAATACGTTTTCTTTACTACAATGGTCCGTGTGTTTCATCCTTAGGCAGTGGAGCTGTCTCTGTTCGTCTTTGCCTCAGCTGTGCATACACTCCAGTTGCTGGCGTGCCCCGCTGAATGTGCATTTTTTGCAAGTGGGGAGGATGTGCATGCGCACGCTTTGCATGCATGCATGCATGCACGCAGGCATGCATGCATTGGTTTCAACTTGCCTCGTTTGCCGTTGCTGCTGCAGCTGATTGTCTCCCTGCTAGAGACGGCAGACAACGACTTGCAGAGGGCTCATGCCCTTGTTCGCGTTGTTAGTGACACCAACACCGGCCTCTACAACACAAAGACTGGGGGCCCCATGGCTAAGCGGAAGAGGTGTCCTGATGGTGCGTCTGTCTCCCTCTCAGTTGCAGCGTGTGCTGCAGCAACGCCGGCAGCAAAGGTAGCTTCTACAGAAGCAGTAGCTCAAACAGCAGCAAGAGCAGCAGCAGAAGCAGTTGCAGCGGCTAATGCAGCTTCACGGCACTGCATGTACCGGCAGCAGAAGCTTCATGCGTTGGCTTTGCTGCTTGGCCGTATTGGGTTCCTTTTGGAGGGACTGGGTTTCTTGTTGGAGTGTTTGTGCAGCTCCTCTGCCCTCCCTCAGTCCTAGCAACTGTCCGGCGATGTTACTTGAAAACACTGTTCACTAGATCTCGCAGTACAGAAGAAGGGTTTCCATTTTCTGTTTCCTCCCGTTGCGCATGCAGATTGCCTGGAGGCCCTGGAGGGCCCTGCAGCAGTCCTCGGCGACTGCAGGAGAGGATCTGCTTCGATGGAAGTGGCGGACGGAAGCCCCACCAGTGGCTCTGCTGCTGCTGCTGCTACCGCTGCCGATCAGCAACAATCGCTGCAGCAGCAGCAACAACAGCCACTGAGCGGCCGAGTTTCTGGTTCAGTCTCCGTGGCATCGTCCGCCGCTGCAGGTGCCACGTTAGCAGCAGGTTCTACAGGCTCAGTAGCAGGAGCAGCAGCTGATTCAGCAGCAGGCAGAGCAGCTGCAGGATCCCAACGTGGGCCAGTGGTGTTAGGGCGCGAGCTGCTGCCCGATTCGTGGTGTGATGAAGTAGCGGAGCGGCTCCTCTGGGCCATCGTCACTGCAGCCAGCGGAGATGACGCGAAGGCAAAGGCAGCAGCGCTGCTGAAGGAGCATGCAATGCAGCTGGCGCATGCGCAACAAGATGAACCTTCTCAAGCTGAACTCGCCAAAGAAGCGGAAAGTAAGCGGCGAGGGAAAGGGGAGGATGTGGACCTGCTGCCCCTGTTGTCGCCTGTTGTCTCTCGCTTTTGTCTTTTATCTGTTTCTATTGTCTGTCTTTGCCCGTCTCTTGTTTGGCCGTCTGCGTATGTTGTCTCATTTTGTCTGTCGCTGCCTCTGTTGCTGTTTCTTGCCTCGGTGGTCTCTTCTTGCCTGTCTCGGATGTCTGTCTTTGTCTGTCTCTCTTGTGTTTTTTGTTTTTCTCTGTCTCCACCTGTCTCACTGCAGTGCACTGCAGTCCGCTTCTCCCCGTTCCTGCGGATTCCTCCCCATTTTTCTCTTTGCGGGCGTGTAAATGTTCTAATGGCTGTGAGTGTTTCATTGGCTTTCGATGATTAAATGACTATAAATGGTTTAGTAGGTTGAGGAATAAGCGTGTAGAAGAGTTTGTGATGTACCTACGCTGCAGGGCAAGAGCTGGCGAAGCGGGTGGAGTTGTTGCAGAATGACAAACTGCTGCTTGCAAGGGCCGTGAAGGCGCAACACGAGAAGCTGCAGGTAAGAAGACCACTGGTCCCACGCACAAACAAATGAACAAGTAAGCGAAAAACAAAGCAAATGAACAAACGGACTGAGGATGCAACGAATACAGCGAGCGGGAGGACAGGAGAGAGCAACAGGGCAGGGGATTCGTAGGGGGGCAAGAAGAAGGAACGGCTATTTCGTTGTGTTTATTAATGTGGATGATGACGATGACACTGTGGACTTCTAAGTGGCGCGTGTGCACCTTGGTGACTTTTTGCTGCCATATGCGTGCGTGTTAATACATTATTTATGTAATAGCCACAATTTCTTGCGGGGGTTTCATTTTCTACTTTTTGTTCCGGTGTGTGCGCAAGTTGGCATTCCTTTTTCGTGTTGTATATGTGTGTTTTCCTGCTCCTTTTGACTCCTGCAGACGTTGCAGCAGAGTCTCGCTGCAAAGACAGAAGAAACTCGTTACCTCGTGCAAGAGCTCAACGGCGCTCAGCAGCGCCTTCGGTCGCTGCGGGATGCGGCGTCTGCTTTGCTGCTGGGGGCCTCCGCTAACCGCAACAACAGTCCGTGTCGTGACAACACATTCGACAGGCGGTGAGATTTCCAGACACTTCAGTGCATGCGAAGGAATAAGCGCATTAAGCTCACCAAATCTATCCACTTGCCAAGGAGGGATCCTTGCGAGGTCCCCTTTCACGGCTACATGGGGCCCCTTAAGCTTTTCAGGATCTTCACAGAAGCTTCTGAGGGACCCCACTTCCTCGCATTTCTCCAGCGTCTTCCTTCTCGTGTTTACGGTGCTTGGCCGGCCTGGGAGCTGCTTTTGCTACGGTGGCTGCGCAAGGATGGCCCGATATGTTATGTTGCACGCACATTTGCTCTTCTGTCGATTAGTCTGTATATGTGTTGCGTGCACATTGTTCTGTCTGTATTTGCAGCTTTCCAGACGTGTGTTGACACGACGCACCACTTGTTGCTGCTTCTTAGCATGCAAAGGAGTAAACTCCCGCGGGGTTCCTTTGGATTTATTTACAATTTCTCCTGAATGTGAATTGAAGTCGTTTCGACTGATATGCAGAAGTAGAAGTGGAAGGAACGGAAAAAGCCGGCTGTCGTGACACTCGAGCAGGGAGACAGCAGCTGTAATCTGTGCACACACATTTGGTGCGCACGCATTCATTTGCATTATTTACACCCGTCTGCACACCCACGTCTTTGTGTGCACAGACGGACAGATATATTGTACACAAGCGGGTTCATCTGTGCACATCTGCGCTGTGCAGATTTGCATTCATTTGCGCACAAGCATGCGTGCACGCGTGCATGCATGCAGAGTTGTGTCCATTTGCGCGCATGCATGCATGCATGTTCGTGCTTCTTGGTGCACATGCCTGCCTGGACATGCGCATGCACGTCCGTTGGTGTGTTGGTGCATACACCCGCTAATGCAGATTCTTTACACGTAGAGTGGCTGCAACAGATTGCGGCTGCAGTTTTTGTTTGCGCCGCTAAGGCAAACAAAATCAAAACTGAACGATATTTAGGCAGGGGCTTCGGCAGCTGCCGCTCTGCCTTTATGGGCATCTTCCCCTACTCAGCTTCGAACAAGTGAAAAAAGTACAAATAATTCAGTTTGAAAACTAGGGGAGAGGGTGAAGTGTTTAGCGTTGCTAAAGTATACAGAGCGAAGGCAAGAGGTGCAGAAGTTGATCATTCAAATATACACAATTTAAAAATGAGTATTTACCCCGACAGTGAATAATAATTGACGAAATTGTCAATTATAGTTCGAGCGCCTAAGCACGAATGGCTTGGCTTCGAAATTTTAGTTGCTGAAATCTGAACAGCAAAAAGTATATATATGCAAAGTTGCCGATACGAGTTGAAGTTAGCAAATATATCACGGAAACTGAAAAATGAAGTCACAGTTGTTGAGAAGTGGGTAAGAGAAAAAAATTCAGATGAGCTGATATAAAAAAATACATCCGGAAATCTTACCTATAGGTAATTCAGATATGACATGCTCGAATCTAAGAAACCAATCCCAACCTTAGAATTCCCTGACTGGAAGTAGTATGATCAGCTGCGAACCGAATAGTGCAATGTGGTGGAAGCTAACAGGAAAACAGGTAATTTGTTTTTTTCATTTCCGTGAATGTGAACAGCTTTAGTTCAAACGGCGGCAGCACACACAGGAGGCGCTATATATACATATATATATATATATAATATGTATGCATACCTATGCAAACAAGGGTGCGGCAGACAATAAAAATACTTTTATGGCCGTCTCGAAAAACTATCGCTTGGAGAACGCAACGAGCTATCAGAAGTACAACAACTCAAATTTGAGCAAGCAAGGGTGACCGCACGGCCAGCAGGACCAATAGTTGTGATTTTACGTGCCTGCATGCGGAGCAAATAAAAAGCCAACTCTTGTAGATATGAAATTTCCTTCCTGTGTGGATGCATGCGCACCATGCAGTCAAAAGCAAAGCCCCAAACGAGTTCGTATCTGCATGCACTTGGTAAGCTGTGTACGGCTCTTCGGGTGTAGCAGAAACTCTCCCGGGTTTCCTTTGAAGTTATCTGTGCTGGACGACACCCCAGCTGCTCAAGCTGCTTATATGTTTACACACTACAACGAAATTCTTCACTCAACTGCAAGGAAGGCTATCATTGGTTCTAATTCTATTTGCTGTTCAAATACGATTTTAATAACGATGAACGGAGATGCAGCCCTGATTAATTTCCCTGAGTTGCAAAAAAATTAGCTACTGCAGTTGCAGTTCGTAAACAGTTGCACTTCCTTCTAGTCCAACAAACAGCAGAAACAACCAAAACGCGCTGGCCACACTCCGGTCTTGTTGCCTCTTTCTTCGTCTGTCTGATTTTGTAATTGAATCCGACAGAATAAGTAACAGAAGTAAGTTCGGAAGCCGTCATAACATAAATATTATATATATATGTGTATATATATATATATAAAGGGCCTCTTGGCCCCTCCTTATTTTTCTTCTAGGCTATCTGCACACCGAGGGACTTCAGCGAGCAGCTAACGTATTGCCCTCTCGAAAGCAGCATAAGCCGCAGTTTTAACATTTCCATCGGGGCCAACTGTCATTCCTTCTCTTTCGAAATCGAAAATACCATTTGTCCCCTTTGCCCCGCTGAAGGAGCTGAGCAACAGGCCCGGCCACCTCAAAGGAGATAGAGAACGCCAGTAAGCTGAACGCGTTGGGTGAAAGAAGAGAAGATCCGTAGCAACCGCAGCAGAACCAAAGACGAATAGCAGCAAACGCAAACTCTCACAAAACTCCTTGAACTCCCCGTAACTCTGAGCACGGCGAACCAGGCCAGCGGAAACCACTTCAATGTGTGGATGCAGCTGCAGCAAAACAAAAAACATACGCAGAATATCCAGCACTCAGCAAAAGGAAGTAGACAAACTACAATGTGCAATGCTGACCGCCGTAGCACAGAATTAACGCAAATGCACGTCAACCCAGCAACAGCAGCAGCATCACATAAGCAGCAGAGCAGCAGGCTCCAGCTCGAATCCATCTTCGCTAAAGATACTTCTGTGCCCGTTTTTTTCCTCTCTTTTCGTAGTGGCAAGCAAATGTTGTATGCAAAACCAGGATAGCACCAGGAAGGATTTTTGCGGCATTCACCTTCCAGGTCTTGAGGTCGAGAGGGTCGAAGTCCGGTCCTCGGACTTCATTTCCTAGAAACCGCTTCTGAAGAAGGAAAGAGGCTGAAGCTGCTGCTGCAGCCGCTGGGTTGATGAGGTGAGGCGAGAAGCCCCTGTGCATCCCTCGAACCAAGGGGGCGCCGTGACGAGAAGCTACTGCTGGAGAAAACATCACAAAAGTGATTTAAAGGTCCAAATAAACAAATGCGCAGAAGGGACGAGAAATGAACCAGCTGCTAGCAACGATGCAACAACGCAGAGGGGCCCCTGCCCCGCCACTCTCGTCACCACCGGTTGTTTTTCAGTTGCGGTATTTAACGGGAAATATGAAGTGGCCAATTGAGCAATTAATAATACGTTCGGGGGGGAATTTTACTAGTTCCCCTCCAGAGTAGCAAGAAGTGTGCGCAGACACCCAGTGGACTATATACAGAGAGTGGAACGGGGCTGGGAGTCAGCGGTGTCCAACTAAAAGCTGTTGTTTTCCTATTTAATTGACATCATTATATTTGCGACTGTCATTATTTCCTGGAAAAGCACCTGCAGTTCTGTTCTGTGCCTCCTTCAGCTGTCTGCTCTCCGGACCGTCGCCTCTCCTTCTGCACGGCCGGAATCTTTCTTCATTCCTATTGATTTCTTCTTCGAGTGAAGGAAGCGAAAAAGGTGTTGTATTTTATATTCTCTCGACCGGTCAGTCCTCTCTTTGACCCTACCTCCCACCTTGACCTGCACCCAGCATCAAGTTCTGATCGCGTGAGGTGACACGGGTGGCCGTGTGTATCTGCACGCCACGTTGCACTCACCAACGCGTGCTTGTATTCACACCGTTTGCGAGCGATGTACGGATTGTGTTTTGATGAGCCGCCACCTGCAGCAGAGTATCGTCCAGGCCCTTGCTCTGCCGCTGTGTACGCACGACACCCACCCACCCACC
>NW_013547132.1:0-15662 GCF_000499425.1 Eimeria acervulina
TATAATTAAATATAATTAAATATAATTAAATATAATTAAATATAATTAAATATAAATAAATATAATTAAATATAATTAAATATAAATAAACATAAATAAATATAATTAAATATAATTAAATATAAATAAATATAAATAAACATAAATAATAAGTGTATAAAAAATATAACTAAATACAAATAAAAATAAGCAATAAAAATAAGCAGATTTAATTAATAAGTATAAATGAATATAAATAAATATAAATACAAACGAATACATACAAATAACTATAAATAACAGATATAGATAATTATTAAGCAAACAAAAAGAAAATAAAAATAAAAATAAAACGGCGACGAATAAAACACGCAGCAGCAAACCCTGCTGCTGCTTCTTGCTGCATCTGCTGCAGCAGCATACCCAAACCCTAAACCCTAAACCCTAAACCCTAACAGGCACAGCAGCACCCACCCCACCCCAGTAGCGACGGCAACAGCATCCTTCCTATCAGCATCAACCTCTAAAGCAGCCAGCAACAGCAGCAACAGCAGCAACAACAACAACAGCAGCAGCAGCAACAGCAGCAGCAACAGCAGCAGCAGCAGCAGCAACAGCAGCAGCAGCAGCAGCCACAGCAGCAGCAGCTCATTGCCTACGTGTGCATGCAGCGAACGCTGAGGTGCATGGCCTACGGGCGACTCAGGAAGCAGAAGCGGTGCTCCCCACAATCATAACCTATCAACTAGCTAGCTACCTACTAACTAGCTAGCTAGCTACCTAACTAGCTAGCTGTTATAGTGACGATGTAGCTAGCCAGCCCCCTTGCATTTCTTTAGCAGTCATTTGTGCTCGCGAAAAATAAACAAACAGCTAGCTGCATAGCCCCTTAGGCCCCGAGGTAGCAAGCTAGCTAGCTAGCTAGCTGGCTCAGTAATGAACTAGCTAGCTAGGCAGCCAACCAGCTAGCCGCCCAGCTAGCTAACCATAGCAAACTAGCTAGCCATCTTGGTAGCTAGCTAGCTAGCTAGCTAGCTAGCTTGTGTTTGTTTGGGTGTACAGGAGGTGAGGCAGCTGCGGCTGAAAGCAAAGGAGCTGCAGCAGCAGCTGCAGCAGCAGCAAAAGAGATGTAAAGTGCTGCCGCAGCTAGCTGAAGAAGCAGCAGAACTCAAAGAGCAGCTAGCTAAAGAAAAAGTAAACGTAAAGAGACTTCGTCTTGAACTTGGTAAGTCTCCTCTACTAAACCCTAAACCCTAAACCCTAAACCCTAAACCCTAAACCCTCAGCTTCCGGTTGTTTGTTCTATTGCTGCACTGCACCAGAGAGAAATTAATTAGTTGTTTATAAATACAAATACTTTTATTAAAAAATAATAAAATAATAATATGCTGAGGTGATGCATGCAGAGGACCCTGACGGCAGTCGAGAATGGAGAGAAGTCGGAAAGTAAGCCTTTAGGGTTTAGGGTTTAGGGTTTAGGGTTTAGGGTTTAAGGTTTAGGGTTTATGGTTTAGTGCTGCATTTGACTTAGTGGGGATGGGTTTCGGGTTTGTGTTTGTGGGTTTAGGGTTTAGGGTTTACGCTCATTGTAGGTGTCTTACTGAGTACGGTTTCTGCCCTAGGGTTTAGGGTTTAGGGTTTAGGGTTTAGAGTGTATATACACCTCAGGGAAGAACCAAGCATCGAGGAGCTGCAGCAAAAAGAAGAAGTTCTGCAGCAGCAGCTGCAAAAACAAAAACGCAAATTATTACAAATTGAATTAAAGTTAGAAGACCTCAAAGAGGAGACAGGTGAGAGTAAAAGGAGACAGTTAAAGAGACAGATAAATAAATAAAAAGCATAAAGAAATAGATTTACAAGAAGAAGATGAGACAGATAAAGACAATAAAAGAGACAGATAAGGAGACAGACAAACAGACAGAGAAGGAGACAGATAAAGAAGAGAGACAGATAAAGAAGAGAGACAGAGACAGAAAAAGAGAGAGACAGAGACAGAGACAGAGAGATAAGCCAAGGCATTGAAGGAGACAGAGACGAGTGAGGAGACAGCTCGAAAAGGAGACAGAGATAAAAACGAGAGACAGCAAATGAGACAGATAAAGATAAAGAAACAGAGACAGGGCCCCAGTACTCGAAATGTTTGCTGCAGATATTTTTCAGGTGTATATACACCTGAAGTGTATGCATAGAAACAGAGACAGGGATTATTGTTTTATGTTTCTGCTGCTGCACCAGCGGAGATGCAGCAGCAAGTAGAACCAAAGAAAGAAGCTGCTGCTGCGCTGCTGCGGCAACTGGGCTCGCTGCAGCAGCGCTTAGAAGACGTAAGCAGCAAAAGGAGATGTTTAGCTGCTGAAGCAGATACCTATAGGGTGAGTGCAAGCTTATTCAGGTGTATAGGCAGCTCCTGAACATATTTCAGGTGTATACACAGCCTTATTATAATATATATATATGTATATATATATTAGGTGTATAGGCAGCTCTAAGAGAGATCATTCAGGTGTATAGGCAGCTCAGCGAAAGCAAGGTATATATTTTGTTTAATGGAGACCGCGCAAAATGCAGCAGAAGATGAGGAGACAGAAAAATTAAAAAAAAGAAATAAACAAAAGACAGAAAGAGACAACAGAGACAAGTAAATAAAAAGAGAGACAGAGACAGATGAGACAAGCAGATTAAGAGAAAGACAGATAAACACACCGCAACAGACAACAGAGACAAATAAATAAAAAGAGAGAGACAGATGAAATAGAAAAAAGAGAGAGAAAGCAGAGGACAAGAGAAAAGAAGAGACAGGTGTAACAACAAAAGGAGACAGAAAGTAAAACATAAAAAGAGACAGACAGCAACGCTGTGTGGGGTGTATGTACAGGCTATGCTGCCGCAGCTAGCTACTCTGCAGCAGCAGCTAGCTACGCAGTTAGCTACAGCACGAGTGAATGTAATGCAAGGTCAGCCTCCTTCAGCAGCAGTTGCTGCTGAGCTGCAGCAGCAAGAGATAAGGAGACAAAGAAGGAGACAAATTTTAATCGAAGAAGCAGAGAGGAGGCGACAAGAGAAAGAGCGAGAGGAGACAACGTAAGACATGCTAAAGGAGACAGTATATTTATTTCTATAACTGTATACCTATTGCATTAATAAATAAATAAATATATATATATATATTTATTTATTTATTTTATATTAATGTCTCTAGTTAGAAAAAGAAGTGAAGGAGACAGACGTTAACCGCTGGCAGCGATAAAAGGAGACAACAGATTAAAGATAAGAGATTAAAGATAAGAGATTAAAAATAAGAGATTAAAGCTAAGAGACTAAAGATAAGAGAATAGAGACAGTAGAGAGACAAGAGATTAGAGATAAAGATAAGAAAATTAAAGATGAGAGATGAGAGATAAGAGATTAGAGACAGGAGACAAGAGATAAAAGAGATAAAAGTGATGAGAGATAAGAGAAGGAGACAAAGGAGACAGTAGACAAGAGATAAAAACAAAGATAAAGGAGACAGCAGACAAAGGATAAGAGACAAGCGACATGAGATAAAAGACAAGAGAAGACTGCACTGTCTCTCCGTCTCTTTCTTTTTCTCTTTTGCTCTCTCTCTCTATTTCTGCTGCTGCTTCTGCTGCTGCTTCTGCTGCTTCTGCTGCTTCTGCTGCTGCTTCTGCTGCTGCTTCTGCTGCTGTATTTGCTGCTGCTGCATTTGCTGCTGCTGGATTTGCTGCTGCTACATTTGTTGGTGTTGCTTCCTCCCTCAAAGACAAAAAATTGTTTTAAATAATTCGGGTGTCTCTGCACCTCATCTCAGAACCACTGCTCCTCAGCGACCCTGCCTATACACCCCAGAGGGGGGTGAAGAGATCTTACCTCAGCCCTACGGAGTTTTAAAGCCTTTCTATCCAGG
Source organism: Eimeria acervulina (assembly GCF_000499425.1). Taxonomy (NCBI): domain Eukaryota; phylum Apicomplexa; class Conoidasida; order Eucoccidiorida; family Eimeriidae; genus Eimeria; species Eimeria acervulina. Next base: position 3,887 of record NW_013547132.1, read on the forward strand.
CGTGCCTCCTTACAGTCTCAAGTACTTTGCACAAAAAAACTAACAAATCAATACGTGCATGCAATGCATGCATGCATGCATGCATGCAATGCATGCATGCATGCATGCATGCATGCATGCGGGTACTGCATGCACGTATTGCATGCAGGTATGGCATGCACATATTGCATGCAGATACTGCATGCATATCTTGCAAATATTGCATGCAGGTATTGCATGCACGTATTGCATGCATGCATTGCATGCAAGGGTTTTGTGTATGCATGCGAAGAGAAAGCCCCGCGCAGCAGCAACCCAACCTTAGGTTTAAAACTTTGCTTTACTTTTGTTTTTTGCTGCCTCAGTGCATGCAAACAGACACAGAGAGCTGCATATACACCTCAGTGCATGCAGGCACAGACACAGAGCTGCCTGTACACCTCAAGGTGATGAGACACTTAAAACAACAAATACAGAAAAAGAATACAGGCGAAGGCAATCAGCCGACGCATGCCGGTGTATATACTCATCTTTCCCTCTAACTAAAACAACCTGCATGCATCTATATACTTAATTTTTCATGCAGATACTACTGCACAGCGAGACAACTAAACCCTAAACCCTAAACCCTAAACCCTAGTAAACCCTTTAAAGGAGCTGCCAAGCTACCAATGGCTGTGCTCTAAGGGCTGTCTCAGTAGAAGATTCTATTCGTTATTACCCCCCTAAACCCTAAACCCTAAACCCTAAACCCTAAACCCTAAACCTTAGGTTTTGAACAGAAAAAGTATTGTAAGTTGTTTGGCATCTCACGAAGGGCGGGATGCATTGCACCACCAAACCCTAAACCCTAAACCCTAAACCCTAAACCCTAAACTCTAGCGTTTTTTTCTTCTGTTTTTGCTGCCGCTGCTCCCTGCACCTGCTGTTGTCGAGGTGGACTGCTGCGCAGCTGCTGCAGCTTGCTGCTCCGGTGCTGCAGCTGCTGCTGTTCCTTTGGCTGCTGCTGCTGTTGCTGCTGCTGCGGGGGTTTGCTCTGCTGCTGCCTGCACGCATCACGCATCAAAAAGCTGAAGAGACGAAACCCTCAATCGTCAACCCTAAACCCTAAACCCTAAACCCTCGATATAAGAGTGGCTGTCCCGCTTGTCTAAGCTGAGGTGTACGTACAGCCGAAGTCTCTGATGCTCCTCCAGCAGCAGCTTCTTCTGTCTCCTTCTCTGCCTCTTTGCGGCGCCCCTTGCCGACTTTATCTACAACAGCAGCAGCAACAGCAACAACAGCAGTAGCACTATGACCAGCAGTAGACATAGCAGCAGCAGCAGCAGGAGCAGCACCATGGCCAGCAGCAGAAGTAGCAGCAGCAGCAGCAGCAGCAGCACCAGCAGTAGCAGCAGCAGCACCATGGCCAACAGCAGAAGTAGCAGCAGCAGCAGCAGCAGCAGCAGGTGCTTTCGTGCCCTTCGGGGGTTTAAGCTGTTTATTTGTTGTTGTAAGTATGGTTGAAGCAGAAGAGAGAGAAGTATAGCAAATAAGAGAAAGTGCTGCAGCAAAGACAAACCTTTATTAAAGTAGTTGCGCATATTAAATGCGTCTTCTTTGTCAGCATAATACTCTTTATCTATATCATGGACCCTGCAACACAACACAAACAAAACACAAAAAACACAGCTGAGCGTACACCTCAGCAAACAGCCTATTAATACTGGGGTGTACGTACACCTAAACAATCAAACTACTAGCACTGCGGCGTACGTACACCTGAAGAAAAGAATAAAATTAATATTGGAGTGTGCGTACACCTGAAGAAAGGATTATTAGTAATATTCAGGTGTACATACACCTGAAGAAAGGCCTCTTAATTAACACTGAGGTGCACATACACCTGAGGAAAGGGCTATTAATTAGCACTGAGGTGCACATACACCTGAAAAAAAGCTTACCTATAGCCTAATGTTTTGCTGTACAGTGCAAAGGCCGCTCTGTTGGTTACGCGGACGTGCAGCGCTGCAAACTCCGCCGAAAAGACGTCTTGCATTGCTCTTTCTGAAGCACAAACCCTAAACCCTAAACCCTAAACCCTAAACCCTTAAGATTACAATAAATGAAGTACGGAGGAACTAAACAGCAGCAAATACCCCTATTTAAAGCCAATTAAAAGGAGTGCTTCTAAACCCTTACGCGAGAGAGTCATAAGCTTAGACGCTAACCCTAATTTTCTGTTTTGTCTCAGCACTGCAACAGATGTTACGTGGCCGTGGGGCTTCTGTCCTTGTTGGTTTTCATCTTCACTGTACAGACAGCAGAAATCAAAGCAAAACACTAAAAACTAAAAAAAGAGAAACGATAGGATATTCGTAGCTGCAGTGACACCCCAGATTCATTCTGCATGCACAGAGATGCACTCTAGAAACATAGAAATACTCTCGGCAACAAAACGCAAAAAAGAAGAGATAAACATAGGATAAAGAGAAGGTTAGGAGGAGCCAAAGAGGTAAATAGGAGCAGAAACTGTGCAACAGACGGAGATGCAATGAGGGAGAAATAAGGAGATAAATAAGAAACAAAGAAAGAAAGAAAAGGAATAAGAGAGAAAGCAGAAAAGAGCAGCAGAAGATAAAGAAGAAATAAAGAGGAGATGCATGGATACGAACAGAATGAAATAGAAAGGCAAACAGAGAAAAAGATAAAGATGATAAAGCAAAGAAGATATAGACAGCAGTTACTGTATGTACGGCTTCTTCTTACAGCTTTGCAAGAACATAACCAACGATCTTCCCCTGACTGTCTTCTGCTACAGTTGGTAGCTGAGGCCATGAAAGAGCGTGAAAAAAGTAATACTTCATGACGTAGTTCTCCGGTAAATTCACGAAGTTTACGTGTTGCATCTCAAAGAGATCAAACACATCGCTGTGGCGCACGAGGCTGCACATCTTGCAAAGGGGGGAAAAGAGAAGGAAACAGCGGAACAAAAGAAGAATTAAAAGAAGAAGACAAAAATAAATTTAAAACACTTTAAATATCTTCTTCAATATCAATAATAATACAAAATAATCATCGCTTTCCACTCGGTGGCGAAACCGTTCAATTCAACTTTTCAGGTGTACAGGCACCTCGCAATACACCGCGAAGAAAGCTAACATAACAGCCCTTTTCAGAATAATAAAAGCTAAATACACCTTTTAAATTAGAAAAATAATTATTTCTATCGATTTATTTTACTTCATTGAAGGCAATTTCCACTGCCTCACAGCACAGGGCCTCAGCACTCCTCTTTGGGGCTGCGGGGCTTCTGAGGGAGCGCATGCAGCAATGATATTTAAAAATTTATTGAAAGTGAATTAGTCTGTAATTTTTATGATTAAAAATAATATTTTTAAACTAATACAATATAGACATACTGTAATATGAACTAATATTACATATATTTGCTAACACGAATAGGAGGCGTGCAGTACGCATCAAACAAAATATAATAGCCATAGAACACACCATAAGGATTTAGTGTCGAGCGCATATGTTATTTAATATAAAAAAATTCAATTTGTCTTCTCCACATTCTTCACCCATCATTGTTAAGTGTTTGCTGATTTCTTTTCTTTATGACTTCGATATTGCCCGCAGTATATTCACTAGAGGTGGATGTACACTGTAGGATGTTATTTGTACATTCTTTCGTTCTCTGTTGGTTTGTTTGTTTATTTGTTTGTGGGGCAATACTGAACTACAAAGACAGCTCAGGGGAGAGAGAAGGGCGTAACGCATGCATGCAACTGTTTGCTGTTTGCTGCTTCCTGCTGCTGCAGTGTTTGTCTTTATTGGTCTGAGAGATGGCTGGAGGAGTAGACAGTCTGTGTTTTCTTTCCTTTTCTGTTTCTATTCTTTTTCCTTGCTTTAACTCTAATTCCGGTGAATATCTCCAAATGAGAATACTCCTCTACGGTCTGTGCTGCTACTATGAGGTCTAAGCAAAAGAAAAACAAGAAGGGCTTTCTTTAAAGACACTTAAAGCCCTTTAGTAATAGAGGCTTAGAGTGTATCTGGAGTTCATGCATGCATGCATGTATGCATGCATCCATATGTGCATGCATACGCCGCGAGAGAGTATTCAAGGCAATATACCTGAGGTAAAACAACATGTTTAGAGGTTTTTTCGCTGGGCCATTGTCGTTAGGCGAGGGTTAACTCCTTCTAACACCTAGCTAAAAACATCTATACCTAGCTAATAGTATCAATAGCTAGCTGGTAGCATCTACAGCTAGCTGCTATCACATACAGCTAGCTGTTAGCATCGTCAGCTAGCTGTGGCTGCTGCCAGCTAGCCGTCTGTTCATAAGAGTCTCTCACAGAGCATGCTTGCTCTCTGGAGGTGCTGCAGCTCGACAGCAGCAGCAACGGCAGCAACCGCAGTAGCAGCAACTGCAGTAGCAGCAGCAACAGCAGTAGCAGCAGCAACAGCGGCAGCACCGCACCTTCATCTGTATGATCTCGTTCTTTTCCATAGCTTACCCACAGCCAATTAATTTAAATAAACAAATAAAAGAATGAATAAGCATATATATATATATATACTGTGCATTTACACCGTTGAGACCGTTAGCCTAAACCCTAAACCCTAAACCCTAAACCCTAGAACTAAACATTTAAGGAAGTCCTCCTCAACTAGAAGGAGGCCATCGTGGTTTCTACAGGGGTGGCATTAATAACCACTCCTTTGTAGGGTTTGCTCGAGAGAAGAAGAGCTGTCTCATCGGCAGTGTTGAGATAGGTATTTAAATGCAGCAAATGGTGGCTTAGGCATACACAACAAACAAACCTTCAGATGCAGTGCATGCAATTATCTGCGTCCTTAATTTTTTGTATGATTTGATGAGGCTTTAATCGGGTGTATGCACACCTCAGCTACTGCTGGACCTGCACACCTAAACTCCTTAGCATATCATGATATATTGGTACACGTAAGAGTATAAATAAATAAGTAAGTACAATTCATCTCATAAATATATGTAAATAAACCTATTCTTTTGCAGCAATAACCTTCAAATTATTACTATTCTTATGTACAACGGTAGCATGGCACACGCAGCCGCCCTCCTCTTGCCGGAGCAGAACTACGAAATTTTATTGATATGTTTAGTGATATTTTAAAATGCATTTACTTGCCCCAGTTGGAGGAAAACAGATGCAGATACACTGCACAGCATACAAAACCGTAGGGGTGCCTTCTGGTGAGCGACAAGGGAGGGTTTTCCGAGCTGCATACGCAGACATGGAGATAAAATATATTTAAAAAGAGTAAATAAACTCAAAAGAATGAAAAATAATATAAAATTTTGTTTTCTTAATGGAAGAATGCAAACGCTGCATGCCAGCACGAGCTGCCTGTACACCTGAAGTGACCACTGCCGCTCCGGTGGTGTATGGGTGGACTTAGCGCGTTGATTTTGCTTGTTTTTGCACTGAAATTTCCTAAATTAAATTAAATTTAACAATTAAATATTATTATTGTCTGAAAAAAAATAACAAAAAAGGGAAATATTCTTTTTTTGACCTCAATTTCAACTCTTTCTTCTTGGCGTTCTTTCACCATCATGGCGAATTCACAGGCAACTTCCGGGTAAAGTGTTTATACATATAAAAACAAAAAAAGAAAAACTTACAAATATAAATCAATTATTCAAGATAAGTGCAAATTAAACCTCACAAAATATGTGCAAGAAAACACTCGCCACAGGCACAAACAGATACCTTCACAACTCTTCAGCCTGATATTTTTTTCTTAGGGTTTAGGGTTTAGGGTTTAGGGTTTAGCATGTAAAAATGAGTAATTTTTGTTTTTGTTTACTTTCCGGTGTCTGGTGAACGATTTTTTTGCCTCTTCTCCGCTTCTGTGATGTGCTGATTATTCTTCTACTTATTGATTTATGTATTTATTTATTTATCTATTTATTTATTTATTTATTTATTTATTCAGAACACTTCCTCGAGTGCTTGCCCTGGATGGCGTTGATGAGGCTGGCGTTGAAATACTGCGGGGAATTTCTGCAGTGGAAGTACATAAAAAAATATCGCCTGAAGAATTGCTGCAGATAATACGTAAATTATTATTATTAATACTGATTCATTACTTCTTATTATTATTAATTACTAATCTTTTACTATTATATATTATTTATTATCTATTATCATTTATTTATTACTATTTTTAGTATTGTTATCTTCGTTGAGTGCGTTGGTTATTCTGTCTCGGGTGTTGCTGTCTCTTTATTCTTCTGCATCGCTGTTTCATTTCATTTAATGCTGCTTTTGCTGTCTCTGTTTGTTCTTCTGTCTTTCTGTCATATTCTTTTTGCAGTGTCTCTTCTGTCTCTTTATTCTTCTGTCTCCTTTTCTGTGTTTTGATGTCCCTTATACTTCTTCTTCTTCTGTCTGTTTATTCTTCTGTCTCCTTTGATTATTTTTTTACTGCTGTTTCTTCTGTCTCTTTATTGTGCTGTCTCTTTATAATATATTTTTTATTGCTATTTCTTGTATCTCTCTGTTTTTGTGTCTCTCTCCGGTTGTCTCCTTTACTTCTTTTGTCTCCTTTAATTCCATTTGTTGTCTCCTTTTGTCTTTTTAAAGTCTATTTGTTGTCTCCTTTTGTCTTATTTAAATCTATTTGTTGTCTCCTTATTCGTCTGTCTTCGTTTGTCTCTGTTTGTCTCCTTTTGTTTGTTTTGTCTCGCTCTTGTTTTTCTGTCTCTGTCTCCTTCCGTCTCTTTATATCTTTGTTTCTTGTTTATTATTTTTTATTTTTTGTTTCATTTTGTGTCTCCTTTTGTCTTTGTTGCTTCTTCCGGTGTCTCCGTCTGTCTCCTTTTGTCTTATCTTTTTTTATTTGTTCTCATCTCCTTTATTGTTTTTGTCTCCTTTATATTTATTTATATATTTTATTTGTTTTGCTCTCCTTTGTCAATGTCTTCGCCTCCTACTCTACCCCTGCCTAACGTCTCCCCAGAAACCCTAAACCCTAAACCCTAAACCCTAATTTAGGGTTTAGGGTTTACAATACTTTTTAATGTCTGCAGCTGAGTTTGATGCCCTCATCGTCCGCAGCGCCACCACCGTTACGGAGGAGGTTATTAATCGCGGCACAAAACTAAAAGTCATTGGTGAGGGTTTAGGGTTTAGGGTTTAGGGTTTAGGACAGACACGGCTGCTGTGGAGCAGCAGCGTCACCTCCTCTGGCCCTCTCACTGCACAAACTGCCTAACCCTAAACCCTAAACCCTAAACCCTAAACCCTAGGTCTTCTGTTGGTGCTGCAGGACGAGCGGGTGTTGGCGTAGACAATATTTGCCTCGAGGCCGCCACAGCCCGAGGCATTTACGTCGTTAACTCCCCCCAAGGCAACACGTAAACCCTAAACCCTAAACCCTAAACCCTAAACCCTAGACCCTAAAGGCGGAGTTCCTGAGATTCTTATGAGAGGAAATGTTGAATTGAGGGGGTTCTCTTTGTAAGCAGCAGCAGAAGCAGTTTGTTGCTGCTGCTGCTGCTGCTGCTGCTAGCTCATCACCTCAATATGTTGTGTGTGTCTTATGCTGTGTCCTATTGCTGCTTCTGTTGCTGCTCCTGTTGCTGGTGTTTCTGTTGCTGCTGCTGCTGCTGCTGCCGCTGTTGCTTTTGTGTCTCCTGCTACGACAACAACTCCTATAACTACTGCTTCTGCTGCATCTGCCGCTGCTTCTGCTACTTCTCTTCTTCTGTTGCTGCTGCTGCTTCTGCTGCTGCTGCCGCTGCTGCTGTTGTTGCTGCTGCAGCATATCTGCAGCAGAGTTAGCTTTGGGTTTGATGTTTGCTTTATCTCGTCGCTTAATTGCTGCTAATAAGTCAGTGAGCGACGGCCACTGGGAGCGAAGCAAATTCAAAGGGCTGCAACTTCACAGAAAAACCCTCGGTATCGTTGGTCTTGGACAGGTACTCTAACACAACTACCCCAACGGTCTAGGGTTTAGGGTTTAGGGTTTAGGGTTTCGGGTTTAGGGTTTAGGGGTTCGGGGATTGGGCCTAGGGTTTAGGGTTTAGGGTTTAGGGTTTAGGGTTTTTGCTTGTGGGTTTAGGGTTTAGGGTTTAGGGTTTGGGGGATTGGGCGTAGGGTTCAGGGTTTGGAGGATTGGGCCTACGGTTCTGCCTTTAGGGTTTAGGGGGCCAGGGTTTAGGGTCTAGGGTTTAGGGTTTAGGGTTTGGTGGATTGGGTCTAGGGTTTAGGGTTGGGGCGTAGGGTTAATGACTTGGGTTGTGGGGGACTGGGTTTAAGGTTTAGGGTTTAGGGTTTAGGGTTTAGGGTTTAGGGTTTCGCCCTTCACCTTTACTCCCCGTGCAGCCTACACCCAGCTCCCAGCTAGCTAGCAAACTACATAGCTAGCTACCTTGCTGCCTAGCTAGCTAGCTAGCTGCCCATGGAGCTAGCTAGCTAGCTGCCTATCTACGTACCTAGCTAGCTAGCTATCTGCCTAGGAAACTATCTGGTTATCTGAATGGTTAGGTGGGTGGCTAGCTAGCTAGCCAGCTAGCCAGTTAGCTAGCCAGTTAGCTAGCCAGTGAGGTAGCTAACTATCTACCTATCTAGCTAGCTAGCTAGCTATCTAGATGGCTAACTAGCTAGCTACCTACCTATCTATCTATCTAGCTAGCTATCTAGATGGCTAACTAGCTAGCTAGCTACCTACCTAGCTAGCTAGCTAGCTAGCTAAGTGTTGATGCTGTGTATGGTGGTTAGGTGGGTTCTTATATAGCGCAAGTCTGCAGCAGCATGGGCATGGAGATAATAGCCTTTGATCCCTTCGTCAACCAAACAAAGGCTGAAACTCTGCGAGTGCAAATTGTCTCCTTAGAGACTCTTCTTAAACAAAGTACAACCGAAACGCACTCCCACACACTTATAGCTAGCTAGCTAGCTAGCTAGCTATAAGTAGGCTAGCTAGCTGGCACGTATAGATAGCTACCTACCTACCTACCCACCTAGCTAGCTAGCTAGCTAGCTAGCTAGGTGGGTATGAGTAGAGAGCTCTGTATCCCGCTAGCCAGCTAGCTAGCCATACCTTCACTACACCGTTGTGGAGTTCCTGCCCTCCCCAGCCCCAAGTCTGCTGCTGCTGCTGTTGTTGTTGCTGCTGTTGCTGCTGCTGTTGCTGCTGCTGCTGCTGCTGTTTGTAGGCGATGTGGTGACTTTGCACGTGCCTTTAATACCGAGCACTGTCAATTTAATTCGGAAGGAGACACTTGCCCTCATGAAGCCAACCGCTCTCCTCATCAACACCAGCAGGGGTGCGCCTGCTGCTGCTGCTGCTGCTGCTGTTGCTGCTGCGGCTGTTGCTGCTAATGCTGCAGCTGCAAATGCTGCTGGTTCTGCTCCTGGTGGTTCTGGTGCTTCCGCTGCTGCTGCTGCATTTGTTGCTGCTTCATTTGCTGCTGCTGCTTCATTTGCTGCTGCTGCTTCACTTGCTGCTGCTGCTTGATTTGCTGCTGCTTGTGCTGCTGTTGTGTAGGAGGGGTGGTTGATGAGGCAGCCGTTGCTGAGGCTCTGATAGAAGGTCGCTTAGGAGGTGCAGCGTTGGATGTATATGCAGAGGAGACAGCTAAGGGAGGAGACAACGCTTTAATAGCAGCTCAAGCAAAGGGCTGTAATCTTATTCTAACTCCACACATTGGTAATGTCCTCTGTCTCCTTTGCTGTCTCCTCTGCTGTCTCTTTTGCTGTCTCCTTTGCTGTCTCCTTTGCTGTCTCCTTTGCTGTCTCCTTTGATTGTCTCTTTTGTTTGTCTCCTTTGCTGTCTCCTTTGCTGTTTCCTTTGCTGTCTCCTCTGATTGTCTCCTTCGCTGTCTCCTTTGCTGTCTCCTCTGCTGTCTCCTTTGCTGTCTCCTGTGCTGTCTCCTTTCCTGTCTCCTTCTGTGTCTCTTGGTGTCTCTTTTGCTGCCTGTTTTGATTGTCTCCTTTGCTGTCTCCTTTGCTGTCTCCTTTGATAGTCTCTCGGCCTGTCTCCTTTTGTGTCTCTCGCTGTCTCCTTTACTGTCTCCTTTTGCCTCCTTTATTGTCTCCTTTTGTCTGCGTTTGTCTGTTTTTCTGTCTCCTTTTGTCTTCATTTGTCTCCTTTTGTCTCCTTTACTGTCTCCTTTTGTCTTCTTTTATTTTCAGTTGTCTCCTTTTGTCTGCTTTTATTTTATTTGCTTTTGTCTCTCTTTCAGTTTCTCCGTCTGTTTGTCTCCCTTGCTGTCTCCTTTTGTCTCCCCAAACCCTAAACCCTAAACCCTAAACCCTAAACCCTAAACCCTTTGTGTTGTTTAGGTGCGAGTACTCATGAGGCCCAGGTAAATGTCTCTGTAGACGTCGCGATTCAAATAAAACAAATTCTTAAAGGAGAAATGCCTCAAGCAGCAGTTAACCTTCCAGTAAGCAGCAGCAGCAGCAGCAGCAGCAGCAGCAGCAGCAGCAAAGGCAGCAGCAGCAAAGGCAGCAGTAGCAAAGGCAGCAGCAGCAAAGGCAGCATTAGCAAATGTAGCAACAGAAGTAACAGAGAAAAGCAGCAACAGCAAGAAGAGAAGCAAAACCATCAAGAAAAACAGCAGCAAAAGCAGCAGTAAGAGAAGCAGCAACAAGAGCAGCAGCAGCAGCAGAATGTGTGCGTTTGCTGCTGCAGAGCGTCCGCTTAAATGATATGACGAAGGCTGCAGTTTATATACAACATGCAGAGACACTCGGTGAGCTGTGCATACACTTAACTGTCTCCTTTTGAGAAATACTTTGTCTCCTTTTGTCTCCTTTTGTCTCCTTTTGTCTCCTTTTGTCTCCTTTTGTCTCCTTTTGTCTCTAATAATAATATTAAATATATATTTGTTTGTTTATTTTTCACGTGCTGCCTCCTCTGCATGCACAAAGAGATAAAGAAGGTGTCGAAGATAAATATGCATGCAGATGCCAATCGCTGCTGCTGCTGCTGCTGCTGCAGCTGCTGCTGCTGCTGCTGCTGCAGCAAGAGCTGAAGCACCAGCAGCAGCAGGAAGAGCTGCAGCTGCAGCAGCAACAGTAGCAGCAGAAAGCGCTGCAGCAGCAGCAGCAGCACGAGTAGCAGCAGCAACTCAAGGAAGTCATCTGCCTTTGTTTGTCTTTTGTTTTTGTATTTGTTTGTTCTGACAAATTATTTAAAAATATAAATAAATAAAAATATATTCATTTAAACGGGTTTTATCTGTCTGTCTCTGTCTCTGTCTCTTTATCTGTCTCCTTTTGTCTGTCTCTCTTTGTCTGTCTGTCTCTGTTTATTTATCTCTGTCTCTCTTTGTCTTTGTCTTTGTTTATTTCTGTCTTTGTTTGTGTCTCTGTCTCTGTATTATGCTCCCCTCCATTACCCTTATCTTCTAAACCCTAAACCCTAAACCCTAAACCCTAAGGCCTAAACCCTAAACCCTAAACCCTAACCCCCAATCCCTAAACCCTAGACCCTTAACCCTAAACCCTAAACCCTAACCCCTATCCTCTATCCCCTCTCCCCTCTCCCCTAGCCCCCACTCCCCAATCCCTAAACCCTAAACCCTAAACCCTAAACCCTAAACCCTCGCGTGTGCATTATAATGCAGGGCGCTTGGTGAGTCAGCTACTAGAGAAGCCAATTGAAAGACTTTGTCTGAGGGTTGCAGGAGAAATCGAAAACGAACAACTCGATGTCCTTCTACTCGCCGTCGCACAGGCAAACCCTAAACCCTAAACCCTAAACCCTAAACCCTAAACCCTAAACCCTAAACCCTAAACCCTAAAC
>NW_013547131.1:0-5000 GCF_000499425.1 Eimeria acervulina
CTGAGGCCTCTGCTAGTAAGAGGGGCCCCATGGAGTCCTTTCTGGAGTCTCATAGGGGGGCCCCCCAGGAAGAAGGGGGCCCCCAGGGGGCCCCCTACGCAGAAGGGGGCCCCCTGGGGGCCCCTTCTTCTATAGGCGGCGCTGATGCGGTTGACCCGTCTCCTTTAATAGAGAGCGAGGCCCTAGAAGAAGCAGCAAAGAAGAAGGATAACTCAGTGCAGCAGCTGCTGCTGCAGCAACTGCTGCCGCAGCAGCTGCTGCTGCAGCAAGATACTCTCTCTATATCCAATTTGCTGCTTCTTACACAGAACAAAAAAGGTCAAACAAATGCACAGCAGCAGCAGCAGCAGCAACAGCAGCAGCAGCATCAGCAGCAGCAGCGGTGGCAGAACGTAAACTTCTGTTTGCTGCTTACCCCAAAGCAGCAGCAACAGGAGGAGGAGGAGCAGCGGCGACAACAGCAACAGCAGCAGCAGCAGCAACCACAGCAGCAGCAGCAACAACAACAGCAACAGGAGCAACAGCAACAGCTGCAACATCTGCAGCAGCAGGACGGCGCTGCAGCAGCAGGAGACAACAGAAAGGCAGCAGAGGAGACACCGCAAAGCATAAAGCGAGTGGAGGGCAGCAGCAATCCCTCTTCACTGCAGCAGCAGCAGCAGCAGCAGCAACCGGTGCAGCAGCAGCAAGAACAAAAGCAACAACATCCGTCGTCGCTACACCAAGATCAAGAGGAGCTGGAGCAGCAGCAGCAGCAGCAGCAGCAGCGGCTGCTGCTGAGCACACCCCAGAAGAAACCGCCTCAGCAGCAGCAGCAAAGGAAAAAGCAGCAACAGCAGCAGCAGCAACGCAGAAAGCCGAAGCAGCAGCAGCAGCAGCAAGGGGGTAAGCAGCTGCTGCCGCGTCTTTTCGCTTCACCTGTCGTTGATGCTGCTGCTGCTGCATGGATTGAATCCATCTGCTGCTGCCAGCTGCTGCTGCAGCAAAGGCCCTCAACAGCGGCACAAGGTAATGCTGCGGTGCTGCAAGCAGTGTTGCAGCTAGACAAGCTCTGGCTGCAGCAACAGCAACAACAGCAGCAACAACAGCAGAAGCAGCAGCAGCAGCAACCATATGACAGCGTTCCGCAAGCTGGAGTTAGCAGCAGCAGCAGCACCAATGGTATCCCCAGCAGCAGCAGCAGCAGCAGCAGCATTAGCGGCTGCTGCTGCTGCAGCACTCTCAACAACCCATTCTGCTGCAGCAGCTGCAGCAGCAACAGTTCGAACTGCAGCGAAGTCATCAGCAGCAGCAACAACAGCAGCGGCAACAACAGCAGCAGCAGCAACAGCAGCAGCAGCAGCAACAGCAGCAGCAGCAGCAACAGCAGCAGCAGCAGAAGCAGCAGCAGCAGAAGCAACAGCAGGGCTTCATCGCTGCAGCCACTGGAGGTGGGTTATATCTTTGGGGGGCCCCTGCGTAGTCCTTACAAGACTTTGTATACACGACAAGCTGCAGCAGCAGCAGCAGCAGCAGCAGCAGAAGCAGCAGCAGCGGAAGGCCAGACGGCGGTCTTAGCGTCTGCAACAGCAGCAAAAAATGTAGCGGCAGCAACAGCAGCAGAAGCAACATCAGCAGCAACGCCAGCAGCAGCAACAGCAGCAGCAGGAAAAACAGCAGCGTCTGCTGAGGCCTCCTTATCCCCACCAGGAGCAGCAGAAAGTGCAGCAGCAACTGCAGCAGCAACTGCAGCAGCACCAGCAACAACTGCACCTGCACCTGCTCCTGCTGCAGAAGCAGCAACAGCAGCACCAGTAACAACAAGAACAGCAGCAATAGCAACAGCAGGAGCAGCAGCAGCAGCAGCAAAAGCAGCACAAGCAGAAACGGCAGCAGCAGCCGCAGCAGCAGAAGCTAAGGCAGCGGCCGCAGCAGCAGAAGCAAAGGCAAAAACAGCAGCAGAAGCAAAAGCAGAAGCAGCAGCAGCAGCAGCAGAAGCAAAAGCAGAAGCAGCAGCAGCAGCAGCAGGAGCAAAAGCAGAAGCAGCAGCAGCAGCAGAAGCAAAAGCAGCATCAGCAGCAGCAGCAGCAAAAGTCGCAGCGGCAGCAGCAGCAGCAAAAGCAGCAGCAGCAGCAGCAGCAGAAGCAGCAGCAGCAGCAGCAGAACAAGAAGCTATTTGGTGTTATATTGTCGATCTTCTGAGGGCCCCCGGCAGCTGCATAATATATCACGGCCCCAACCATTATGCACTGGTGTTTGCTGCTAGAGAATATCTGCAAGAAAGCTGCTGCTGCTGCTGCTGCTGCTGCTGCTGCTGCAGCCGTGAGAGCTGCTGCAGCAACAAGGAAGCATGCATGCAGCAGCAGCGGAAACAGAACGAGCAGCAACAGATGCAGCAGCAGCAGCAGCAGCAGCCCGATCATACGCTGTCTTTCAAGCCACTCAGTAGCAGCAACAGCAGCAGCAACAGCAGCAGCAGCAGCAACAGGGAAGGCAGCACCAGTAGCAGCGACGATAACAGCAACAAAAGCAGCAAAGAAACCACCACCGCCAGCAGCAACAACAGCAGCAGCAGCAGAAGCAGCAACAGCAGCAGCAGCAACAGCAACAGCACGAGCAACAGCAGCAGAGAAGGCAGTAGCAGCAGCAGCAGCAGCAGGTGCTGCAGAAGCAGCAGCAGCGACAGCAGCAGCAGCTGCTGCAACAGCAGTTGCTGCAGCAACGACAACAGCAGTAGCAGCAGCTGCAGCAGCAGGTGCTGCAACAATAGCATCAGCAGCAGCAGCAGCATCAGCAGCAGCATCAGCAGCAGCAGCAGCAGCAGCAGCAGCAAGAGGGTGTGCATGCGTCGGGAGTTGCTGACGGCGAGGCGAAGGCAAAGCCCCTCCTCTTGGGTTTCTTTTTTTCAGGTGTATGAGCAGTTTAAAAAGTACTCAGGCTACACGCTCCTCTACGTTCTAAACCCTAAACCCTAAACCCTAAACCCTAGCTGCACAGCCGAACTGGCCTCCCCCTTTTACCGCTAAATGCATTGGAAAGCAACCGCTCTTTCTAGAGAGGGTTTAGGGTTTAGGGTTTAGGGTTTAGGGTTTAGGGTTTAGGGCGTATTCGGAGGGTTTAGGGTTTCCTGGGACCCGTTTAAATTGTCTACAGCCGCAAACCCTAAACCATCACGAGGGCGAGCCCCGCCCTTTAAGATAGCTGAAGCAGTTAGGGTTTAGGATTTAGGGTATGGGGTTGAGACGCGAGCTGCAGCAGCAGCAGCAGCAGCAGCAGTTGCTGCTTCTGCTGCTGTGTTTGTTGCTGCTGAGGGCATTAGCCCTTGTTTCGCTAATTTCGGGGTTCTCCTGAATGCAACAGAAAACGAATAAACTTTGTTTAGGACTCCTAGGGTTTAGGGTTTAGGGTTTAGGGCTTACCGGTGAGGATGTCGAAGTCGCGTTGGCGGGAGGCATATCGGCTTTCCTGGAGGCGCTGAGAACCACGGAGAAACAAAACCTTTCTAGGGTTTAGGGTTTAGGGTTTAGGGTTTAGGGCTTAGGGTTTAGGGTTTAGAGTTTAGGGTTTAGGGCTTAGGGCTTAGGGTTTAGGGTTTAGGGTTTAGGGTTTGATTACCGCTTTTCTGTTTGCTGCCTCGGTTATTTTTTTTGTTCGTTCACAGTCGAGCGAAGCGCCAGATATCAAATCCCAAGGACAGCTGCAAACCCCCGCATTCTATTTTAGGGTTTAGGGTTTAGGGTTTAGGGTTTAGGGTTTAGGGTTTGTGAGCCCACCCACAACTGCTCGGGCTTCTGGATTCAAGGGTGTAAAGATTTTAGGGTTTAGCGATTGAAACAACGATTTAGGGTTTTGTTTTAGAGGTAGGGTTTAGAACTCAAAGCGACGATTTAGGGTTTAGGGTTTAGGGTTTAGGGTTTAGGGTTTAGGGTTTGGGGCACCCGCGAGGCTGCAGTCTGTGCGCCTCAATTCTCCGTAGTTCTTTCTGAAGACAAATGCGAGTTAAAGGCCGAAGGCTGTAAACCCTAAACCCTAAACCCTGAACTCCGGGGCTTAGGGTTTAGGGCTTAGGGTTTAGGGTTTAGGGTTTGGGGTTTTAAGACGGAGGAGATGCTGCTGCTTCTTCTTCCAGGTCCGCGTAGCGGGGCATGAGACCTCTTGTTGGGTGCAGCAAGCCTAGCTAGCTGTGGCTAGCTGTAGCTAGCTGTACGTGTATATATCTGCAGTTAGCTGCGGTTAGCTGTAGCTAGCTGTGGCTAGCTGTAGCTAGCTATAGAATTAGCTGCAGCTAGCTGGAGAGCTAGCTGTAGCTAGCTATAGAGTTAGTGACAGCTAGCTGTAGCTAGCTGTGTAGCTAGATGTGGCTAGTAGCCGTAGCTAGTTATGTAGCTAGGTGTATCTAGGTGTAGCTAGCTATACAGCTAGCTGCGGCTAGCTGTAGCTAGCTAGCTAGCTGCAGCTAGCTACGTAGCTAGCTGAGCCGGACTCGCCTGTTCCTCGCGCTCTCTCTGCTGCTCTCTTTGCTGCTCCCTTTCCATCATCTTCTTGCTGTGTGCAACCGCAAACCCTAAACCCTAAACCCTCGTTCTGCTTTGTTGTGAGTGCTCAGTTGCCCCCAGGTGCTTCATAAACCCTCGCGAGGGTTTATGCAGAGTGTAGCTAGCCAGTGTAGACAGAAGATAGCTAGACAGTTAGCCAACTAAAGAAGACAAGGTGTCTCTCGCTAGCCACCCAGCTAGCTAGCTGTCTAGCTAGCTAGCTCCTTAGCTGTCTTTCTATCTGCGTGTCTGTCTTTCTATCTGCCTGTCTGTCTGTCTGTCTGTCTGTCTGTCTGTCTGTCTGTCTGTCTGTCTGTCTGTCTGTTTGTCTAGCTAGCTAGCTAGCTAGCTATCTGACTAGCTATCTGACTAGCTATCTAGCTAGCTATCTAGCTAGCTGGGTAGCTAGCTGGGTAGCTAGCTGTGTAGCTAGCTGTGTAGCTAGCTGGGTAGCTAGCTGGGTAGCTAGCTGGGCTTGCCAGCGAG
>NW_013547131.1:10000-15621 GCF_000499425.1 Eimeria acervulina
TCTAATTGTAGGGTCCGAGAGCTTGGGGTAGCCATTTGCTGTTGCTGCTGTTGCTGCTGCTGCTGCTGCTGCTGCTGCTGTTGCTGCCGCTGCTGCTGTTGCTGCTGCTGGTACTGCTGCTGCTGTTGCTGCTGCTGCTGGTGTATTAAATGCTGCTATTGCTGCAGCTACACTACTGTTTGCTGCTGTTGCTAGAGATGCTACTGCAGCAGCATCTCCAGCAGCGGCTTCAGCAACAGCTACAGCAGCTGCTACTGCAGCAGCAGCAGCTGCTGCAGCAGCTCCAGCAGGAGCTCGGGCAGCAGCGGCAGCAGCAGCCTCAGCGACAGCAGCAGCAGCAGCAGCAGCAGCAGCTGTAAGATCAAACAAGAGACAAGTAAAGAGAGAAGACGAGACACAGAAACAAAAAAAAAATAAAAAGATAAGGTTTAGGGTTGACGGTTTAGGGTTTGGGATGTTAAGTAGTTAGTGTTTAGGGTTTAGGGTTTGGCATCCTTAACAGCTAGGGTTTAGGGTTTAGGGTTTAGGGTTTAGGGTTTAGGGTTTAGGGTTTGTCTTGTTCTCTGTCTCTTTGAGTATTATTTCTGTTAGCAGAGTATTTAATATTATTTAAAATAATTAATATATTTTTGCTTCAAACCCTCACGCCGATTAAACAAATAAAAACACTGTCTCCAACAAGCAGCTAGCTAGCTAGCTAGCTAGCTAGATGGCTAGCTAGCTGCTGCAATACACACCTCAAGTAGCTAGCTAGCTAGCTAGCTAGCTAGCTACACAGACAGATAAAAAGATAATTAGATAGGTATATTGATAGAAAGGCCCCTAACCAGCCAACCAGCCAGACAGCTAGCTAGCTAGCTAGCTAGCTAGTAAGTGATGTTGTAGATATACATATGTATTAAGTAGAGAAGGCAGCAATAAGTTTATTAAGAGCAATATTGTTTTGCTTGTTTTCATCAAAGACGCGAGACATTAGCTGCTGCAGCTGCTGAGACGATGAATAACAACCAAACAAAGACAAAAAAAAACAAAGAGAAGAGACAGAGACTGTTTTCTTTTCGTCTTTCTCCCTATACACCGCAACAAACAAACTAATAAATAAATAAATAAATAAATAGTTAAACAAATAAATAAATATATATATATTTATATATGTTGTATAGACAAACAAATAAATAAATAAATAAATAAATAAGCAAATACATAAATAAATAAATAAATAAAGGAGAGTAGAGAGATAAAATAATCAAACAATAAAAGCAAAGAGAGACAGCAAAGAGACAAAAGGCTCAACGCTAATAAAAGAAACACAGTATTAAGAGCAGCACCAGCAGCAGCAGCAGCAACAGCAACAGCAGCAGATGCAACAAATGTTGCAATAGCACCACTACCAGCTGCTGAAGCAGTTGCAGCAGCAACTGCCGTAGCAGCAGCAGCTGTAGCAGCAGCAGCAGCAGCAGCAGCAGCAAGAGCAACACCAGCACCAGCAGCAGCAGCAGCAGCAGCAGCAGCAGCAGCAGCAGCAGCAGCAGGGGTTTACATGGTGAGATGTTGAAGGGCCCCGTAG
Organism: Eimeria acervulina; assembly: GCF_000499425.1. Lineage (NCBI taxonomy): Eukaryota > Apicomplexa > Conoidasida > Eucoccidiorida > Eimeriidae > Eimeria > Eimeria acervulina. The sequence goes on from NW_013547131.1 coordinate 11,568, forward strand.
ATATTTTGGCTGTTGAATATTTCTTTAAGGCCTTCCATCTTCTGCTCCGTCTGTACAAATAAAAATATATATATATTTGCTGCTGCTGCTGCATTTGCTGCTGCTGCTACATCTGCAGCTTCGTCTGCTGTTGCTGCAGTTGCTGCTGCAGTTTCTGCTGCAGTTGGGCTCTTTGTTTGAAAGGCGAAGGCTGGTGAAGATGTTGAGGGTTGAGGGATTAGGGTTTAGGGTTTATCACCTTTTAGGGTTTGATAGGGTTTAGGGTTTAGGGTTTAGGGTTTAGGGTTTACGTCTAGAGATAGTTCAAGTATTTCGCCTATTAGGTGCACAGCCCTCAAGCTGAGAGGGGCAGCAGCAGCAGCAGCAGCAGAAGACCGCAGCAGCAGCTGCTGCGCTACAGGCGAAGAGAAAGGCAGCAGCAATTCAGCAAGAGACATAAAACAAAACCTAAAACGAATGCAGCACACAACTAAACAACCAGCTGCAACCTTAGGGTTTAGGGTTTAGGGTTTACGGTTTACGGTTTAGGGTTTAGGGTTCACAGGGGTTTATTATAAGGGGTGAGGGTTTATAAGGTTTTCAGGGTTTAGGGTTTAGGGTTTAGGGTTTAGGGTTTAGGGTTTGGTGAGTATTACCTTCCTCCTTTGCTGTATCTGTTTAGAATTTTTCTTATGAGTCTTATATTTGTTTTTCTTTGGTTGTTTTGCATAAAGCGTTTTATGTCTTTAGCGGAGATAAACCCTAAACCCTTCTCATCAAATAAACCCCAGGCAGCCCTCAGGTTAAACCCCTTCCTGCAACACACCCACAAGATTAGGGTTTAGGGTTTGGGGTTTAGGGTTTAGGGTTTGCTGTTGACAACCAAATACAAACGCTTTTTCGTATCTATTGAGGCCCTATGATAATAGAAACCAGTGTAAATGAGGGTTTAGGGTTTAGGGTTTAGGGTTTTCCCTAGAGCATAAACCCTAAATTAGGGTTTAGGGTTTAGGGTTTAGGGTTTGTATACGTATAAGCGAGATCTCTCCTTGCTGCTTCTGTTTCTCTCAATAGCGCAAGAAGCAGCTCGAGTGCAGCAGCAAGTGTATGCGCAGATAAATATATCTTTTCTCTTTTGTTTAAACAACTAAAAGAATAAGAAATGCTGCTGTGAAGCCCTGATGGAACCCCCAGCAATAACCGCCCTACTGTCTCCTCAGCCTAACACCCAACAAAAAATTTACGTCTAGGGTTTAGGGTTTAGGGTTTAGGGTTTAGGGTTTGGAGGCACGGGAGAGTGTAAGGGAGAAAACAGCAGAAAAGAAAGAGACAGAGGACAAGAAACAAAGAGACAGTATAAGTAAAATATAAATAATAAACAAAGAATATATATATATATATATACGTATATACAAACCTATATATATATAGATGAGAAGATTAACACAAAAAGAAAAGATAAAGGAGAGAAAATAAAATAAATAAAATTAAAAGAGATAAGAAAGAAGCGAAGAGATACAAACAGAAAAAATCAAACAAACAAACAAAGAGATAAAGCTATAAAAAAACAGACAAATAAAAAGAGAGAGATATAAAAGACAGATAAAAAGAAAGCAAAAGAAATAAAAGAAAAAGAAACAGCGAGATAAAGAGACAATCAGAGACACATAAAGAGAGAGACAGACATATAAAACACAAACAAACAGAGAGATATAAAGATAAGATAAGAGACAGATAAATAAAGATAAAAGGAGACAGTAGGAGAGAGGAGACACGCGCACGCAGCAGCACTTGTCTTGCAGCTTCTCGTTTTCTCTTTTTCTTCTTTCTCTTTCAATCTTCAGCTGCAGCATTACCTCCTGTGCTGCAGGCAGTCTCCCTCTAGCATGGAGAGACAGAGCAGCGCTCGTAGTCATGTTGCTAGCTAGCTGCCTAGCTAGCTGGCTAGCTTCCTGGCTAGCTGGCTGGCTAGCTGGATGCGTAGCTAGCTGGCTAGCTAGCTGGCTAGCTGCCTGGCTAGCTGGCTGGCTAGCTAGCTGCCCTGGGGCGTCGCCTAAGTGCAAACGGAGGGTCCCAGGGCTATGAGGCTGTTGAAGCACTTTTGACTCCTCTGCTGCTGGTTCCTGCTTCTGCTGCTGCTGCTGCTGCTGCTGCTGCTGCTGTTTGATCCCCATGCGGGTGGCCCATACTTTGTTGCTTTCTTTGCGGGGGTAGAGGAGAAGCAGAAAATCTAACAGAGAAATATACCCGTCGCGGTCTCTGCAGTCAAACACGCAGGGTTTAGGGTTTAGGGTTTAGGGTTTAGGGTTTAGGAGAGCTGCTGCATCTTGGTTGATTCCTTTGCTGCTGCTGCTTCTCTGTCTCTACCGCCTGCGCTTTCAAGGGGCCCAGAGGCCCCCACCAGCAACATGCAGGAAACCATATCTTTATAAGAGACGATGTGTGATATTAGGGTTTAGGGTTTAGGGTTTAGGGTTTAAGTTTAAGTGTTGGGTGCAGCCCATGCACCAGCAGCAGCCCAAGCAGCAGCAAAAGCAACAGCAGCAGAAGCAACAGCAGCAGCAGCAGCAGTCGTAGTAGCTCTTCCACCTGTCATATCTCCAGAAGAAAGATTCTACAAGCTGCGCACTGCAAGGCTGCCGGTGCTGCAGCAGCAACTCCTGCATCCTCCCTGCAGCAGCAGCAACACCAGCAGCAGCAACAGCAACAGCAACAGCAACAGCAGAAACAGCACTTGCAGCAGCAGCTTATGCTTCAGAAGCAGCAACAGCACCACCAATACCAGCAGCACTGCCCTTGCAGCCAGCTCCCCCAGCAGCAGCAGCAGCAACAACAACAGCAACAGCAACAGCAACAGCAGCAGCAGCAGCAGCAGCAGCAGTGTGCGTACTTTTGGAGACGATACCGATTCCGTCTTTATCAAGGTAATTGAAAGCTGCTTCAGGTGTAATGTCTGCATGCTGCAGCAGCAGCTGCTGCCGAATCTGAAGGCTCCATGCTGCTTCTAATTCTCCTTCTAAGACAAATGCAAGGGCTCCAGCAGCTTCGCTGCTCAGGGGGCCCCCCTGTTGTTTATTAGACCCTCCTAGGGTTTGAGGGGCCCCCATAGGGGGCCCCTCAAACCTTAACCAGTTCTCCCGAGCCATCATCAATGAACGCGCAACCCGATGATGAGGAGATAGAGCGGTGTTTAAGCTGTACATACACCCCAACATCTTTTTATTTCTTCTTATTCTGCTGATTGAACTACAAGGATTCAGGGCTTAGGGTTTAGGGTTTAGGGTTTAGGATTACTCGGATGCAGTTACAGCTCCGTCTCCATCGAAGTCTAATCGCTGCATCAAGCGATCTAAATCTGCTGCAGAAACCCCGCTTATATGATATTGAAGAAACTCCCTGAGTTCTTCTTCTGCACAAATGAAGCCTTTGAGGTGTATAAACACTACAACCAGCTGTACATACAGTGCAGGAGAACGGGTCTTCTGCTCTCTTCCTCTATTCTTCTTCTAGGCCCTCTCTCCTTCCTTGCTGATCTCATTTTCGCTTCATTTATAGATTCTTCGGAGATGCTGTTTAGCTGTCTGTACACTGCAATATATTTCTTCTGCAGCTCCCCCTCCTTTTCTAATTCTTTGTCTAGCAGTTTCTACCCAATGTGTATTATTAAACTCTAATAATAATAGTATAATAATAATAATAAAATAATATAATAATGATAACTAAGATGAATTCAACTTGAATAAATACCAAAGCCACAACGCACTTGTAAGAGATCCAGACCCAGATTTGTTGATGAGGCTGAAGGCATCGACCGGATGCAGAGTCGGGCAAGCTGCTGCTACGCGCCTTCTCTTTTCTTGCTGCAAGCAAAAGGGGTATTGCAGCCAAGCAATACCATTTCAACGTTGCTACTAAGATCGAACAGTACTAGGGAGGCGCTGCATGCATGAGGGGCTGTATGGTGTTGTCCCCCTGTTATTTAAGAGAGTCGGAGCAGCGGAGGCAGGACCGCAGAAACTACAAATAAATGCATCTCTCCGTGGGGGGGAGGGAGGGGAGCGAGGGGAGGGGGGAG
>NW_013547130.1:0-15263 GCF_000499425.1 Eimeria acervulina
CGGCGGCGGCGGCGGGGGCAGCAGCAGCAGCAGCAGCAGCAGCGGGAGGAGCCGTGCGCCGAAGCGTGCGTTTGCTGCTGCAATGGGAGACAGTGGGCCTGGAGGCAGCAGCAGCAGCAGCAGCAGCAGCAACAACAACAAAGACAGCAGAAATATATTTTTAGTTCTAGCAAATGATGCAGCACTTATCTGTAAAAGAAGAAGGAGAGCGACGCTGACTTTGGGAAGGACGCTCGATGCCCTTGTTGAGGCCCTCAAGGCAAAGCAAACACTCCTGCTGCTGCTGCTGCTGCTGCTGCTGCTGCTGCTGCTGCGGTAGTTGCTGCTGCTGATTCTGATGTAGTTGCTTCTGCTGGTGGTGCTGTTGTTGCTGCTGCTGATGGTGCTGTTGCTGCTGCTGATGATGCTGCTGTTGTTGATGCTGCTGACGGTGCTGCTGTTGTTGCTGCTGATGGTGCTGCTGCTGTTGCTGCTGATGATGATGCTGCTGCTGATGCAGTTTTTGCTGCTGCTGCTGCTGCTTCTGGAGGCGTAGTATCTCAGCAGGTTTCCTTTACTGGCCCACATGCCGCTTTGTTGTTGCTGTTGCTGCTGCTGCTGCTGCTGCTGCTGCTGCGTTTGCTGCGCTGCTGCGTCTGTCGCTTTTATTAGGCCACGAGGCAAATTATAGAAGAGGCGCAGACGTCATCAGAAGACACCAGCAGCAGCAGCAGCAGCAGCAGCAGCGGTAGCAGCACCTGCGATAGTAGCAGCAGCAGTAGCAGGGGCCCACCAAACAATGGCACGTACACCAGACCGGAGGGGTCGAGCTCCTCTGGAAGCAGCAACAGCAGCAGCAGCAGCAGCAGCAGCAGCAGCATTGCTGCATGGGAGGCAGCCGCTGCTGGTGCAGCTGCGCAGCAGCAGCAGCAACAGCAGCAGCAACAGCACCAACAGCATGTAGTTCCCTCCCAGGATGATGCGCGGAAGTCTGCAGCAGGAGGAGCAGCAGCAGGCGCAGCGGAAACCGCAGCAGCACCAGCAGCAGCAGAAGCAGCAGCACCAGCAGCAGCAGCAGCAGCAGCAGGTTGCATTATGAAGAAGGCTTCTCCTGCTGCAGTGGATTTTGCAGTTAAGAATTTGCTGTCGCGAGTTGTGCAGCTGCGTATTGAAGATGTTATTGGGAGGCTTCAAGAGGAGTCGTTCTTGCTGCTGCTGCAGCTAATAGACAAAACTGCTGCAGCATTTAGAGAAGACCTTCACCTTGCTGCTGCTCACCTGCCCCCAGTAGCAGACCAGCTTGTCCCGTTGCTGATGCAGCGCCCGCAGCAGCAGCAGCAGCAGCAGCAACAACAACAACAGATGCAACTCGCGACGCAGCAGCCGGATGGAGACATTAGGGAGGGAAGAGGGCAGTTGCAGCAGCAACAGCAGCTGCAGCAGCAGCAGCAATCCGGCTCAGCCCAAGCAGAAGTAGAGCCAGAAGCAGATGCAGAAGCAGCAGCAGCAGCAGCTGCAGCAGCAGCAGCAGCAGCAGATACAGACACCGTAGTGCGGGGCCCTCAGCTAATTATTGCAAAACTCCTCGCCTTGCATTTCCTACACGAGGGGCACTTCTGCCTGTATGAACTTCTCTGGTCAGCTGCTGCTGTTGCTGCTGCTGCTGTTGCTGCTGCTGCTGTGGCTGCTGCTGCTGTGGCTGCTGCTGCTGCTGCTGCTGCCGTTGCTGCTGTTTCTGCTGTCGCTGGTGCTGTTGCGGTGCTGCTGCTGCTGCACTGAGTGGTTCTGCTGCTGCTGCTGCTGCGCCGTGCTGCTACTGTGCAGCGCGGAGTTGGCCGGGCAGTCTTTACGGCAGCAAGAGCAACAGCAGCAGCAGGACCAGCAGCAAGAGCAGCAGCCAGAGCAGCAGAAGGAGCAGCAGCAGCGGCAGCTTCAAGGGGGGCAGCAGAGGCAAGAAACGCTGCAAAGAGAGGAAGAGCAGCAGCACCAGCAGCAACAGGCAATCAGGGACAAACAGCAGCAGCAGCAGCAGGAAAATAGCAGCACAACCCTTGCTGTGTTTAAGCCGGAGGGGTCGAGCGCATCAGCAGCAGCAGCAGCAACAGCAGCAGCAGCAGCAGCAGCAAGCAGCAGAGACACCTGCAGAGACGAGGGCAGCCGCTGCAGCAAATGGTTTTGCGCCTGCCTCCACTGTGGGGAGCAGTGCGCTGCACCAAGCAGCAGCAGCAGCAGCAGCAACGGCAGCAGCAACGGCAGCAGCTGCTGCAGCAGCAGCGACAGGAAAAGACCGCGACCCCCGCAGCTGCTGCCGTGTGCGGTGGTTGCTGCTTACAAGAGGATGCATTATGTGGGGGTTCAACTTGCTGCTGTTTCTGCTGCTGCTGCTGCTGTTTCTGCTGCTGCTGCTGCTGCTGTTGTTGCTGCTGCTTTTGCCGTTGCTGTTGCTTCTGATGCTGCTGCTGTTCTTTTGCTGCTGCTGCTTCAGCTGTATGAGGGGCCCGCGGGCTTTTGCTGGCTTATTGCTGCACCTTTGACTCGGCGAGGCTGTGGTTGCTGCTGCTGCTGCTGCTGCTACTCTATTGTTGCTGCTTGTGCCGCTGCTGCTGCTGCTGCTGCAGATGTTGAATTCTATGAGGGAAGCTCGGGTGCAGCATTTGCTGCGGTGGGGAGCCATATCCTTTGAAGAATCCCAGAAGCTGCTGCCGCAGCAGCAGCAGCAGCAGCAGCAGTGGCTGCAGCAGTATGATGCCCCATCCAATTCATCTTCTGTGAAGCGTGAGGCAGCAGCAGGTGCAGCTCCAGGGACTGCAGCAGCAGCAGGAGCACCAGCAGCAACAGCAGCAGCAGCAACAACAGCAACAGCAGCAGCAGCAGCAGCAGCAGCAGCAGGATGTGGAGGGAGTTGCTGCTGCTCTAGATATGGAAGCGCACCAGCCAAGGGCCTTGATGCAGCAATTTATTGGGTCTCCTCTCTTGATGCAGAGTCGCGGCTGCAGCACCAACCCCTAGAGTTTATGCTGCATAAACTGAAGGTATTAAACCCTAAACCCTAAACCCTAAACCCTAAAATGTTCAATGTGGTGCATGCACGCTGTGCAGTGTGGAGCGGAAAGCCGGAGCTCTCATATTCTTCTGCTGCTGTTGCTGCTGCTGTTGCTGCTGCTGTTGCTGCGTGTGCAGCAGCTGTAGTTATTGCTGCTTCCTTTCTGTCCCTTTCAGTGTTGCTGCTGCTGGTGTTGTATTTACCTTTGCTTCTGGTGGTGCTGCTTTGCTGCTGCTTCTGCTGCTGCATCTGTTTCTGCTGCTGCCTGTGCTTCTGGTGCAGCACCTGCTGCTGCTGCATCGTGCGTCGCTACTGCTGCATATGCTGCTGCTGCTGTTGCTGCTGCTGCGTTTGCTGCTGCAGTTCTTCACCTTGCTGCAGCCTGAGACGCTGACGGAGGCCTTAGAATACAGCCGAATGCATTTGATGCCTTTCTGGAATCAGCATAAGGCGGAGATTGCACGTGCTATGGGTGTCTTAGCGTTTGTTCGCTCTGCTGCTGCTGCTGCTGCTGCTGCTGCTGCTGCTGATGCGGGTGGGCAGCCCCCTGCAGCAGCAGCAGCAGCAGCAGCGCCTGCAGATTTGAGCGGCCTCCCTCAAGCGACAGAGAAATGCAAGGGGAGCGGCCTTGCAGCAGCGGGAGGACCTGACGCATCAGCAGCAAAGACAGGAGCAGCAGCACCTGCAGCAGCAGCAGCAGCAGCAGGAAAGCGGAGGACCGAAGCGCTGACAAAGGTAATGGTTGGAAGCCCTTACTCTTCTTTGGTGTTTGCAGCGTCTTGGGGAGAAGCAGAAAAGATGCTGCAGCAAGCCCTCATCAAAGAAGGGGTGCGGCTGCCTTTGCCGGAGTTGCCAGCAGCAGCAGCAGCAGCAGCAGCAGCAGCAGCAGCAGCGGCAGCAGAGGCAGCAGCAGCAGCAGCAGCACGGAACGACACCCCACTTCATCGCCACGCCCCCCATTCCACTGGTGTAGCAGCAGCAGCAGCAGCAGCAGCATCTGCTCCTGCTGCTGCTACAGGGTCGTTTTCACAGCAGATGCAGAGTCGCCAGGAGCCTGTTGCTGCTGCTGCTGCTAGTGCTGCTGCTGCAGCTACTGCACCAGCAGCAGCAACAGCTTCGGGGGCGCCGAGAGGTGCGCATCCAGGGCGGAGACGGCGGCACAGGAGGCAGCAGCAGCAGCAGCAACACCATCACTACCACCACGCGCAGCAGCAGCAGCAGCAGCAGCAGCAGCGGCAGCAGCTGCGCAACCTCGGCGCCGGGCCCCGGTCGATGGGCCGCACAGCAGCAATTATATACAGGGAGGCGTTGAGAACTCTAGGGCGCCGACCCTTGCAGCAGCAGCACCAGCAGCAGCAACAGCAGAGTGGCAGCTACCGAAGGGCACCTGCAGCAGGCTCCGTGCCCGCCGGGGTCCCCCAAGGCAGCAGCAGTAGCAGCAGCAACAGCAGCAGCAGCCGTGCAACCGAATCAGCTGCCCCCATACATCCCTTCAGTAGCCCTGCAGCAGCAGCACCACCTGCTGCTGCTGCTTCTGCTGCTGCTGGACAAGAGGCCGGTGCTAAGGACCCCAGGGACCCAACTCTACCGGCTTTGCCTCCCTACCATTTCTACACATTCACAGGCAGCAGCAGCAGCAGCAGCAGCAACAGCAGCAGCAACAGCAGCAGCAGGTGGAGGGGACACTTTGCTGCGTCAAGAGATCGAACAGGAGGCGTGGATGTTGACAGAGAGAGACTAGCAGCAGCTGCTGCTGCGATGAAAGCTGCTGCTGGTGCTGCTCCTGGTCCTGCTGCTGCTGCTGCTGCTGCTGAGGCGGGTTCTCTCGAGGGCCGCAACAGCTACGGCGGCAGCAGCATCGGTTTTCCCTCTGCAGCAGCAGCAGCAGCAGCTTCCGGCGGCACGCCACCCCCAGCAGCAGCATCAACAGCAGCAGCAGTTGCTGCAGCAAGAGCAGAAGCTGATGCAGTTTGGGCTTGCGGATTTGAGGGCCGTCGGGGGTCGCTGGCAGCACTGCGGCGGCTGCTGCGAGACTGCCGCCCCCAGCAGCAGCAGCAGCAGCAGCAGCAGCAGCAGCAGCAGAGAGCCACAACGCTGCGCTGCCGCAGCTGCACGAGGGGAGAGCAGAACCGCGATGTGCTGCTGGCTGTCACGGGTGGGGGGTTTCTGAGCCCACATTGGGGTGCTGCTCTTGTTGCTGCTGCTCTTAGGAGAAGCGTAGGCTTCCGCTGCAGCAGCAGCACCAGCTGCACCAGCAGCAGCAGCAGCAGCAGCAGCAGCAGCCTGTCCTGGTTGGAGCTGCTGGAGTTCGCGCTGACGCAAACCCTGTACCCTTCGAGGGGCCCCGCAGTCTCCTTGCTGCAGCGACCTCCCCCAGGAACAGCAGCAGCAGCAGCAGCAGCAGCAGCGCAAACTCTGCAGGATATAGCAGCAGAATGTAAGAGGGGTGGGGGGCCTCAGCAGCAGCAGCAGCAGCAGCAGCAGCAGAGGCGAGATCTGTTAGCAGCAACTGCGTCATATAAAGGGCCTCCTTCTCTCGAAAGCTGCTGCAGCAGCATCTGGAGCACGCCAACAGCACTTGCTGCTGTTGCTGCTGCTGCAGCAGCAGGCGACGGTGACGACGGTGAACGCAGCGAACCACAGCAGCAGCAGCAGCAGCAGCAGTACCTGCCGCTGCTGCAGCAGCAGGAAGAAGCAGCAACAAACAGCTTGTTGACATACTTGAGATTTTCTTCGCAGGCACCAGGGGGGGACTCAGCCACCGTAGCAGCAGTAGCAGCAGCATCAGCAGCAGCAGCAGCAGCAGAAGCAGCAGCAGCAGAAGGATCTCCATTTGTCCCTTCCGCGCTGCGCAGCTCCAGCGACCCCCATGCTGCTGCAGCAGCTGCTGCTGTTGCTGCTGCAGCGCGCTTGAGAGCCACCTCAGCCTTAGCTATTGCTGCTGCTTCTCTTGCATGCCCTATCACGCCGGACGAAACAGCAGCAGCAGCAACGACAGCACCACCCTCAGCAGCAGCCGCAACACCAGCAGCAGCAGCAGCAGCACCAGCAGCAGCAGATGGGTCTCCAGAGGGTGCTGCTTGCGATGCAGCAAGAGACTCAGCCGCTGCTTCTCCGCAGCAGCAGCAAATCCGCATTCGAGGAGAAACGCCAGTTCCATCAGCAGCAGCAGCAGCACCATCAGCAGCAGCACCAGCACCAGCAGCAGCAGCAGCAGCAGCAGCAGCAGCAGCATGGGATGGGGCTGTGAATGATGCCGTGGCGTTGGTGTACTGTGGAATATTGCAGCTGCAGGAGATGCTGCCGGCGCTGCAGCAGCAGGAAATAGAGGAGCTGGAGGAGGAGGAGCAGCAGCGTCAGCAGCAGCAGCGTCAGCAGCAGCAGCAGCAGCAGCAGCAACAGCAGCAGCAGCTGCTGCTGCTGCCGCAGGGCCCGTGGGTTCCTTTTGGGGTAGAGCTGCGCCAGCTGCCAAAGAGGAAGCCGCTGCAGCTACCGTTTGCAGATATAAGCGGAGGAGATGTCTTTGCTGCTCTCTCGCTTCTCTCGCACTTAAAAAGAAGAGCTAAGTAAGACCTGCTGCAGCTGCTGCTGCTTCTGCTGCTGCACCTGCTGCAGCAGCTGCTGCTGCTTCTGCTGCTGCACCTGCTGCAGCAGCTGCTTCTGCTTCTGCTGCTGTAGCTGCAGCAGCAGAAGCACATGCTGCAGCTGCTGCTGTGGGTCGAGGGACAGTTGAGCCTGTTGTGCTGCTTCTGTTGTTGTTGTTGCTGCTGCTGCTGTTGCTGCTGCTAGTGCTACAGACGCCACTGTTAACTGGTTCTTTGCTGCAAGTTGGTTGGTCTGCCTTTGCTGCTGCTGTTGCTGCTGCTGCTGCAGGGAAGACAGGGAGCAGCGGCACCGGCTGCTGATGGAGGAGGCTGGGGCCCTAGCAGCAGCAGAGCAGCAGCAGAATGCACTTGCATGCGCACTGAGAGACATTTTGCTGCTAGCCGTCCCCTCCAGGAACAACGCAGCAGCAGCAGTTGCTGCTGCTGTTGCGGTGGAGGATGCCGTTGCTGCTCTGCCGAAGCAGCCGCAGCGAGAGCAACACCAGCAGCAGCAGCAGCAGCAGCCGCAACAGCAAACCGAAGGCTGCGGGATCTTGGTTGCTGCGCCCTCTGCTGCTGCTGCAGCAACCCAAGCCGCAGCACCAGCAGCAGCAGCGCCAGCAGCAGCAGAAGCAGCAGCAGCAAATAAAACAGCAGCTGCAGCAGCAGCTGAGCGTCCCTATGCACCCAACGCCTTGGATAGTACGACATTAGCGACGAGCACCGTAGAAGCGCCAGCACCGCCAACAGCAGCAGCAGCAGCAGCAGCAGCACCAACAGCAGCAGCGACAGCACCAGCACCAGGAGCAAGAGCAGCAGAAAAAGCGGCAACAGCAGCAGCAGGGACGCGAGGACGGTTTTGTGGTTCTTCTGAGCCCTTGCTGCTGCAGGAGTTGCGTTTTTTGGGTTTGCTGCTGCAACATTTGCTGCGGCGGCAGCAGCAGCAGCAGCAGCACTTGCTGCCTCTATCGCGGCCTTGGAGGGTAGTAGGTGAAGAGAGGAAGGTGCTGCTGCGCGTAGCAGCAGAAGTGCAGTGGGGCCTTAGAGAGGCAAGCAACATCATTGTGCAGCAGCAGCAGCTGCTGCTTCAGCGCATGCAGCAGCAGCGGCAGCAGCAGCAAGACATGTGAGCCGCAGCAGCAGAAAGATGCAGCTGCTGGCGTTTGTCTTGCTTTGGCTTTGAATTTGCTGCTGCCTTTGGATGTTTTTTCTCTTTGCTGCCGCTGTTGCTGCTGCTGCTGCTGCTGGTCTCTACCTGCTTGTCTCTCTGTTTTCTCTGCCAGCCGGTCTACGCTCTCTGCTGCTGCTGCTGCTGCTGCTGCTTCATGGGTGTGTGTGTTGTTTTGCTCCGACTGAGGCCTTTGACGCCCCCCCACCCCTTTTAATTCCTCTATTGCTGCTGCTGTTGCTGCTGTTGCTGCTGTTGCTACTGCTGTTGCTACTGCTGTTGCTGCTGCTGTTGCGGCTGCTGCTGCTGCAGGCCGGGCGAGCTGAGCTGCTGCTCTGCACCCAACACTTCTCTCAACAATGCAGAGGCATTTGCTCCAAGACCGGCTTTCAGGGAGCAGCAGCAGCAGCAGCAACAACTGCAGCAGCAGCAGCGGCAGCCGGAGAGGGAATTGCTGCAGCAGCAAGGACCTCTATGGAGATTGCAGCGAATGGCAGCAAGCCACCATCCCCACCTGCAGCGGGCTCAGCAGCAGCAGCAGCAGCAGCAGCAGCAGCAGCAGCAGCAACAGCAGCAACAGCAGCAGCAACAGCAGGAGAGGCTCCCAGAAGGTAGAGCGGTGGGAGCCGTGCCGCCGACAGAGCAGCAGCTTGCAGAAGCAGGAGCAGGAGCAGCAACAGCAACAACAGCAGCAGCAGCGGGAGGAGCAGAGGAGGAGCAGCAACAGCAGCAGCAAATGTTAGTTGGTGCGTCTGCTGACGCGGGGCTAGCGGCGCCCCCGTCTTCTTTGCGGCAGCAACATGAGACAGTGGAGGGTATGCAGCAGCAGCAGCAGCAGCAGCCAGCGCAGCAACAGCAGCAGCAGCTGCCGCTGCAGCAGCAGCAGCAGCATGCAGAGCAACAGCAACAGCAGCGACAGCAACAAGAAGAACTGCCCCATGGCTACTCTGCCGCCCTCCAGCCCCCCGCTACCAATCTCTTTCAGCAGCAACAGCAGCAGCAGCAGCAACAGCAGCAGCAGCAACATCAGCAGCAGCCGCAACAGCCCCAGCAGCAGTCGCAACAGCCCCACCAGCATCTGCAAAATCTGCAGCAGCAACAGTCACAGCAGCCGCCACAGCAGCAGCAGCAGCAACAGCCGCCACAGCAGCAGCAGCAGCCACAGCAGCAGCCACAGCAGCAGCAGCAGCAGCAGCAGCAGCAGCAGTTCCCGTGGGATTTGGAGGCTTCTGCCCAGTGGCACGTGCCGCAGCAGCCTCACCCACAGATGCAGTCGACACCGCCGCTGCAGCAGCAGCAACAGGAGCAGCAGCAGCAGCAGCAGCTGCAGGTCTGGGGCGAAGAGGCAGACAGCCAGCAACAGCAGCAGCGGCTCGGCAGGCTGCAGCTGCTTCGGCTGCAGTCCCGAGATCCCCAGCAGCAGCAGCAGCAGCCGCAGCAGCAGGCTGAGGGTCAGCAGGCAATGCCGATGAGAGCAGCAGAAAGTGTTGAGGAGAGGCTGGCTCTCTTAGTAGGGCCCGCGCAGCAGCAGCTACAGCAGCAGCAGCAGCTACAGCAGCAGCAGCAGCTACAGCAGCAGCAGCAGCTACAGCAGCAACAACAGCTACAGCAGCAACAGCAGCTACAACAGCAGCAGCAGGTACAGCAACAGCAGCAGTACCTGATGGAAGAGGAGGGGGAGGCAATCCAGCAGATTCAGCCGCCGCAGCAGCAGCTACAGCAGCAGCAGATGCCGCCGCAGCTGCAGCCGCAGCAGCAGCTGCAGCTGCAGCTTCAGCTGCAGCCTCAGCAGCAGCATATGCTGCAGCCTCAGCAGGAGCAACAACTGCAGCTGCAACCTCTGCAGCAGCAGCAACAGCTGCTGCAGCAGCAGCTGCGGCTGCAGCAGCAGCAGCAGCAGCAGCAGCAGGGAAGCGTCATAGGGTTAGGAGCAGCATCTCCGCTTTTCAGCGCTTTTCCTATTGCTGCACCGCAGGGACCTGCAGCAGCAAGCGCAGCACTAAGGACGTCAGGAGCAGCAACAGGTAGAAGCAGCAGCAGCAGCAGCAACAACAACACAGCAGCAGCAGCTGCTGCACGCACAGACGCAATAGTAACAACACCACTAGCTGTAGAGATAGACGCAATAGCAGCAATAGCAGCAGCAGCAACAACAACAGCAGCAGCAACAGCAGCAGTAGCAGCAGCAGCAGCAGCGACCAGCTCAGTATGGCGCAGCTGCTGCTGCCGTTTGAAACTCCACGAGAAGTGCGCCATAGGCTGGAAGGTTTATTGCATTTTGCTGCTGCTGCTGTTGTTGCTGCTGTTGCTGCTGCTGCTGTTGCTGCTGCTGCTGCTGCTGCTGCTGTTCCTGCTGCTGTTCCTGCTGCTGTTCCTGCTTCGAGTTTAGGTACTACCGGCGGAGGTGCAGTGGCAGCAGGCAGGTTTATTCCTACTGTAGCAGCAGCAGGAGCAGCAGCAGCAGCAGCAGCTGCTGCTGCTGCAGCTGCTGGTGCAGCTGCTGCTTCTCCCTTTGGTGCCGGCCCCTCGGAGAGTCGCCGCCGAAGCAGCAGCGTGCGGAGCAGTAGCAGCAGCAGTAGCAGCAGCAGCAACAGTAGCAGCAACAACAGCAGCAGCAGCAACAGCAGCAGCAGCAGCGTAAGCCGTGAGACGCAAATGGATGCAATAGGTATGGCTGGGCTTCTTGGGGGGCTCTCGTTCCCTCCTATTTGCTGCTGCTGCTGTAGCTCGGACTGCTGCTGCAAATGTCGTGGGGGCGCAGAGCATGAAGCAGCAGCAGCAGCAGCAGCTGCTGCTGCTGCTGCTGACGCAGCAGGAACCCCGAGGGGGTGCCTTGTTGCTGCAGGCTGCTGCAGCGGCATTTGCTCAGTTTGCGGCGGCTGCCGCTCCTTTAAAGCCAGCAGCAGCAGCAGCAGCAGCAGCAGCAGTAAGCGCAGCAAACACAGTTCAGAGCAGCAGCAGCAGCAGCAGCAGCATAGCTGCAGCAATAGACCGCTCATACAAATCTCGCTACCCACCGAAAGTCCTCTCGCAGTTTTATTCTGCGCTGGAGCTGTCTTCTTGCCGAAGCTCTTGCAGGTCTGCTGCTGCTGCTGCTGCTGTTGCTGCTGCTGCTGCTGCTGTTGCTGTTGCTGCTGTTGTTGCTGTTGTTGTTAATGCTGATGCTGCGGTTGCTACTGATCTTGCCTCTGATGGTTATGCTGATGCTGTTGCCGCGGCAGCTGTTGCTGTTGCTACTGCTACAGTAGCTGCTGCTGTCGCTGCTGCTGTTGCTGCTGCTGTTGGCGCTGCTGTTGCTGCTGCTGTTGGTGCTGATGCTGGGGTTGCTGCTGCTGCTGCTGTTTGTGTCTGTGGTATTTCCTTTGCTGCTGGTGTTTCTCCTGTTGTTGCTGTTGCTGCTGCTGCATTTATTGCTGCTACATCTGCTGTTGCATGTGCTGCTGAATTTGGTGTGCGTTGCAGTTGGTACAGTTGCTGCGGCCTGCTGCTGCAGCAAGTGCTGCAGCAGCTGCTGCTGCAGCTGCAGCTGCGGATGAGTTTGGGGGTTCTGCTGCTTTTTTAGCAGCAAGAGGCTTCCCTTCTGCTTCTCCTCATCTACCGCCACCTCTCTTAGATCAGCGGCTGCGGCAGCCTTCAGGTGTATGGGCACCTCGCACCCAGAGGAGGGGTGCTGCAGAACAGCATCAGCAGCAGCAGCAGCAGCAGCAGCAGCAGCAGCAGCTGGGTAGGGGGGTTCCTGGGCGGGGGAGAGAACCGGTATGGTCATTTTCTTCGGGTCTGCGTGCAGGAGCGGCTTTCCCCCGTGGCAGCAGCAGCAGCGGCAGCAGCAGCAGCAGCAGCAGCAGTAGCAGCAGCAGCAGCAGCGGCGGCGGGAGCAGCAGGCCTGGCACAACGACAACCCCGACCACGATGGGCATCAGCAGCACCACCGCGATCACCAGCAGCAGCAGCAGCAGCAGCAGCAGCAGCAGCAGGGGTTTATCTACATTACCAGTACTTGTTGAAGACAGATTATGTTGTTTGATATGCGGAGGGGCTGACTGCTCGTGCAGTGCTTCAGGTGCTCGGCTGCCGTTAGAGATTGACTTGGGCCCCTGCATGCAGTTTCATTCTTATATTATTTGTGCTGTCAGCAAAGAGGAGACGTCCAACAGCAATCCTCCTCGTCTTCTCTCATGCGGGCATGTCGTTTGCAAGTAAAGACGCCACGCACCTAATAATTTATTATTAAAGCGATTAATATTAATATTATTATTATTATTATTATTATTATTATTATTATTATTATTGTTGTTGTTGTTGTTGTTGTTATTCTTGTTGTTATTGTTATTGTTATTCTTGTTGTTATTATTTGTTATTGTTATTATTGTTATTATTATGGTTTAAGACGGAGGGTGTAGAAGGGCATGTACAAAGGGTTAAGGGCCTTAGGGTTTAGGGTTTAGAGGATTTAATGTAAGAGGGTATAGGGCTTATTAGGTTTTTAGGGTTTATTAGGGTTTAGGGTTTATATTAGGGTTTAGGGTTTATTAGGGTTTTAGGGTTTATTTGATTTTAATGTTTATTCACGTTTGCGAGGAGTTGCAAACAGTTCCTTGTTATGAGGGTTTAGGGTTTAGGGTTTAGGGTTTAGGGTTTAAGGTCTAGGTTGTATTGTTAGGGTTTAGTTTTTATTATTTATGATTAGGGTTTAGGGTTTAGAGTTAAAAATAAGAATATGAGGGTTTTGAATATACAATTTGCAGCATGAAGATAATCAAAAGAACTGCATTTAATTGATAAATAAATCGATATTATAAATAAATAAATATATTTATATTTATTTATATTTATTTATATTAATTTATTTAATTATTTATTTGCTTTCAGTGCATGCATTGGGAGGTTAGAATCTCGTCGAGGAAGCCGCCACTTCATTTCTTGTCCTGTTTGCCCTGCAGCAACTGCTGCTTCAGAGGTTAGATATTTATTTAATTTGTTTTATTAACTCAAGTTATTATAATTATAATTATAATTATAATTATTATTATTATAAAAAGAATAATAAGCATAATATAATCAGTAATTATTATTATTTATTATTACTTTTACTGCTGTGGTGTCGATAAGAATACGAAGCCTAACAATAATTATAATATCTATGACAATAATAATTATTACATATAGATAATAATAATAATAGTAATATATTAATAGTAATTATATTATAATAATAATAAGCATAGTGTATATTAATGATAAAGAATAATAATAACATGTAATAATAAAACAGTATAAGTACTACTTGTAATAATCTTAACAATAATGTTTTTATTAACAATGCTAATACTAAGAATAATAATAATAATATTAAGAAAGCCTCGTAATAATAAATAAATAATAATAATAAAAGTAGTCTACTAAGGATGAGGAGAAGAATATAAATATAAATCCTCTTATTATTTTCATTTTTATTATTTTTTAGTTTTGTTTATTTTAAATAATTAAAATTATTTGCATGCAGTCTCTCGCACAGTTTCTACGCCTCATATATAATATATATATATATATATATATATGCATTATATATAGTATATATATATATGTACATACTATATATATATATATATATATGTATATAATATATATATGATGCATATTTTTTGTTTGTTTGTTTGTTTGTTTGTGTCTTTATTTATTTATTTGTTTATATGTTTGTTTGTTTGTTTGTTTGTTTGCTGTTCGGTTGTTGTTTATTAATATATATTTATTGCATTTGTTTGTTGTTGCTGCATTATAGATAAGAACAATATATTTAAATTAAACGGGGAGAAGCCGAACAAAAGATAAAAAACATCAAAAGCTGATTGGAGGTTTCTTTTATCTTTTTCATACAACAACATCTCTGCTGCTTCTTTTTGCTGCTGCTAGTGCAGCAACAGCTGCAGCGTTGCCGGTGCAGCTGCTGCTGTTGCTGCTGCTGCTGCTGCATAGGGGTGCAGCTGCTGCAGCAGCAAAAGCGAACGGCATCTGGAGCAGCTGCTGCAGCAGCCGCAGACTCCAGCAGCAGCAGCTGCTGCTGCTACAGCTGCTGAAAAGTAAGTCAATTGAGGGGGATTTACTGCTGCTGCTGCTGTTGCTGCTGCAGCTGCAGCAGCAACAGCAGCAGCAACAACAGCAACAATAGCAGCAGCAAGCCCCCCTTAATTGACGCTTTGCGCATCCGATCTCTTAAAATATTTACGGTTGTTTTCTTTTTGATGATGTTTATTTATCTTTTTTATTATCTGTCTGAGTGCCTCCTCTCTATTTGTCTCTATTTGTCTATGTTTGTCTCTCTTGTCTGTTTGCATCTCTTGTCTTCGTTTTGTTTATTTGGTTGCTGTTCTTTATTTGCTTTTGCTTGTATCTGTCTGTCTTTACTTTTTATTTTCTTTGCATGCATGCATTTTATTTGTTTCGCTTTCTCTGTTTTGTTTGTCTCTCTGTCTCTCTTTCTCTTTTGGCTGTCTCTGTTCTTTGTTTGACTTCCGTCTGCTTTGTTGTTCTATCTTTTATTTTTTATATTTTCTTGTTTCTTTGTTCGCGTTGCATGCGTCACTCAGTCTCTCTCTTCTTCATATAGAAAGTATATTTAATAAGATGGATATATATTAATATATATGTATATACATATACTTTGTCTCTAAATATAGTTTATATATATTATATATATTATATAATATATACTATCATAATAATCAGCAAATTCGTTAATGTATTTGCATGCAAGACTCTACTATTCTTTATTTTGAGGTGTATAGACACATCAACCCCACACAGGCAGCAGCAAAACGGAAAGGAATACGAACGCCTGAAGAAGGGTGTATATATTTTATACAAATATATCTCTAAGAGAACATTTTGCTGCTTTCAGCCATTCTATTGGTGTTGCTGCTGTTGCTGCTTTGCTGCTGTTGCTGCTGCTGTTGCTGCTGGTGCAGCAGAGTTGTCTTGCAGCTGCTCTGCTGCGGTTATTATTTATTCTTTATGCTGCTGCTGCTGCTGCTGCTGCTGGTGTTAGGACAACATAATGCTTGCCTGCTGTACGTACACCGCTATATACTGGCTTTACTGCTGCTTTATAGGATATAGATAAAAAAGTATTGTTTGCTGTATCTAACCTCTTTAGGCTGTACCTTTCTAGTGTTTTAATTACAGATATCTTTACTGCTAACTTCAATAAAAGTACATATTTATTATCTTCAGTTCAAAAGACGGTGCAGCAAAGCAATAAAAAGTGCTGCAACTTTATCATCACTGTGCCGTCAGAAACCTTTTCTTTATATATACAGCACTGCAGCAACTGGGTCTTTATAAACTCATTTTGGTATGCATATATACATATATATATACATATATATATATACATATATATATATATACATATGTATATAATACTTCTGTATATGGAGTGTAGTATCCGGGCTATATATATATACATATATATATATATATATATATATATATA
>NW_013547129.1:0-15886 GCF_000499425.1 Eimeria acervulina
CGCTGTCTTTATATATATATATATATAATATATATATATATATATATATATATATACATATATATATATATACATATGTAAATAAATATATATATATGTATATATGTTTGTTGTGTCTATGTTTATTCTATGCCTACTTATTAATTTATATCTTTTTTTGCTTTTTGTGTATTTGTTTGTCTCTTTGTTTTTGTCAATTTCTTCATTTATTTGTTTCTTGCAAATGGCTGTCTCCCCAGCGGGCAGCTAGGGTTTAGGGTTTAGGGTTTAGGGTTTAGGGTTTAGGGCTGCAGCAATTCAAAAGATACAAAAGCCTCTCGAGCAGCGGGGAAGCCCCAACAGAGACAGCGCGTACAGCCCTTGTAGCAGGGGCCCAGGGGCTCCTCGGCAGCACCAGGGCCCCCCCTGGGGGCCCCTGCTGCTGAGGGCCCCACACTGCAGCAGCTTGCTGCTGCTCGCCTGAAGCACACAGCAGCAAGCACAAGGAGCAGCAGCAGAAGCAGCATGTGCCGCAGCAGCAGAAACAAAGACAAAAAGCAACAGCTGCAGCAGCAGCAGCAGCAGCAGCAACAGCAGCAGCAGCAGCAGCAACAGCAGCAGCAAATCTCTCAGCAACAGGATGCATGCAGCTCACCTGCGCCCTTTAACGGCCCTCTCAAATCTCCCGCAGGGATCCCCTGCTGGCGCAGTTGCTGTTGCTGCTGCTGTCGCTGCTGCTGCTGCTGCTGCTGCTGCTGATAGTGTGTTGATGGGGGTGGGGTTGTTAAAGGGTCTGTCAAAGGGATTGGCGCATGAGGAATTTTTTCTACGGGGACCTCCGCTATAAAAACTTTATCTCGAAAGGTAACAGAACGATGGGGGTGAGTGCTGCTGCTGCTGCGGCTGCTGCTGCTGTTGTTGTTGCTGTTGTGCTTCAATGAGGGCCGATGCTGCCGACGGGGCTCCACGCTGTTGGGCGCTGACGGCTCCTTCTGCAGCACAAGCAAATACAAACACAGCAGCAAGTGCGGCAGCAGCAGGTGCAGCAACAGCAGGTGCAGCAGCAGCAAGTGCTGCAGCAGCAAAATAGGGGGGTCTTACAGTCTCATTTCCGGGCTCCACGTCATTCGTGACCTTGTCTTCAGCTGTTGCTGTTTGTGCAGCTATTGGTGCTGCTGCCGCTGCAGTTGCTGCTGTAGTCGTTGCTGCATGTGCTGCTGCGCCTTCTGCTGCTGTCTGTTGTTCGCTGCTGGGATTGAGGGGGCCCTCTGTATTTTCTTCTGCTGCTGCATGCGTTATGTTGGGTTCCTCACTGGATGTACGTACAGCAGAGGCAGCAGCAGCAGCAGCAGCAGCAGCAACGTCTGCCTCTGGGGCCTTAAGGGGAAGAGGTGAGAGCATAGCAGTTGCTTGAAGCAGCAAGCTATTCCTAGTGTAGAAACGCAGAAAAAGAAGAAAGAGAGAACCTGTACAAAAGGCTCTCTGGGTGCTGCTGCTAATGCAGCAAAAGAAAAACTTTGAAGAAACAAACAAAAACAAAAATAAAAATAAAAATCAAAGAGAGGGGTTCACCCCCCTCTCCTCATCCACTTGTTTTGCTTGCGTTGTTCAGATAAAGTCTGCAGCAGCCGCAACTAACGGCATAAACTGCTCTTTATTGCATAATATATTACTTTAAAATAATACTTTTGGGCTGTGCATACACCTTGAAACCACCAGAGCAAAGGAAAGCTAACGAAGTAAATGCAGCAAGGATAAGGGGAGGGGGAAACAAGCAGAGTGCTGCATCTGTTGCTGCTGTGTGTGGTTTTAATGAATTAAAATGAGTAAAAATAAGCCCTAAATATGCATGCAAACTCATAGAAAACAACAAAAACTTCAAACAGCCACTGCACATACACCGCAACGGCTACGTCGATATAACCACCTGAGCTGGGGTGTATAGGCACCTCCCCATGAAATTGAATATTTTAAACGTGAATTAAACATTAAAAATCAATTTATTTTCATTTTCGCAATCAAAATAAATGCAAACAAGACGCATGCAACCATCTAAGCTCCAGCCTCTCACCTCCGCACACACCTCCTATAGAGCTAAACCACTACTAGCACAGCTGCTGCATAGGAGGTTTGAGGGTTATTCTACTGTTTTGTTTAATTACATTTCAATGAAAAAGATTCATTTCTTCGTCATTTTAACTCATATTTCCTTTAATCTTCTTCTTCTTTTATAGCTTCCGCACACACTCAGCCGCAATCCACATCATATTCAGAGGACGGCATCTTACGTGTTTAGACTGCAGCATAAACAGTAATTAAGGTTTAGGGTTTAGGGTTTAGGGTTTAGAGTTTATGGCTTAGGGTTTACTGGAGGGGCCTCTGTGGGAAGTTAGTATAATGCAGAAATATGCGCAAGAAAAACTAAAGAAAAACTTGAGTATCAATTCTTCGATAATGTTTCTGCATGCACAAGAAGGGGGCTCTTGAGATGCATGCGTTCGATTGGCTGTCTTGCAGCATTTGTTATATCTTATTGTAAGAACTGCTGCTGCTGCTGCTGCTGCTGCTGCTGCTGCTGTTCTTACTACGCGTTATTATCATATGCCCACCTCATTTGCTGCAACAGTCAATAATATCTATCTGGAGCGCCAGCTGCAGCAGCTGCAGCAGCTGCAGCAGCTGCAGCAATAGCAGCAATATGCTCTTTTGGTGTTACTACCTTTGCCTTAACAACGAAAAAGAAGTTTCTGAAGAAAAGGAGAGTACATGTTCATTGCTGTTTTGCGCTGCTACTATGCTTGCTGCTGCTGACGCAGCTGCTGCTGTTGCTGCTGTGGTAGCTATCGCTGCAGTACCTGCAGCTGTTTTTATTAATGGTGTTTAGCTGCAGCAGCTGCTATGGCTGCAAGTACGACTTCTGCTGCTGCTGCTACTATGGATGCTGCTAGTGCTGCTGCTGCAACTACACCGGGTGCTACTGCTGCTGCTGCTACTAATGCTACTACTACTGCTTCTGCTACTGCTGCTGCTGCAGCAGCTGCTGCTGCTGATCGTACGCAGTCCACTGCCCAGCCTCATCGAAGTACCCGTTGCCCTGGAAGCCACTCTGCAGAGGCTGCAGCTGCTGCTGCTGCTGCTCCGTTAGCTGCTGCCAGTTGCCTTGTTCATCCCAGTACCCGTTTGCTGCGTATTGTTGCTGCTGCTGTTCCAGCTGCTGCTGCTGCTGCTCTGGTGTCAGCTGCTCGGCCCCCCCCTGGTCGTAATAGCCTCCGTAGCCATCTCCCCACTGCTGCTGCGGCTGCTGCTGCTGCAGTTGCTGCTGCTGTTCGTATTCACTTTGCTGCGGCGCCCAACTGCCCTGCTGGTTGTAGTAGTCTCCGGTGTATATCCAGTTGCCTTGTTCATCATAATATCCTGCTGCTGCTGCTGCTGTTGGTGTAGGGACCCAGTTTCCTTGTTCATCCCAGTACCCTGCTGCTGCATCCCCTGCTGCTGCTGCATCTGCTGCTGCTGCTGCATCTCCTCCTGCTGGGCCGCCCTCTCCTGCTGCAAAGGACCCACCTGCAAACGATCCTGTGGGGATCCAATTGCCGTACTCATCCCAGTACCCTTCTGCTGCTGCTTCTCCTGCTGCTGCTGCTGCTGCTGCTGCATGCTCATCTGCTGAATCTCCAGCAGCAACAGCTGCCGGGCCGCTAGGTAGGGGCTCTATACCCTCAGCAGCCGCTGCTTCGCTGCTGGGCATTTGCTGTGTGGCGGAGCTGCACATACACCCGAACGCAGCAGCAAAAGAAACGCTTGAAAGCAGCCCCACCCAATGCATCTTAACTCTTTTTCCTAAACCCTAAACCCTAGCGACCCAAACCCCTAAACCCTGAACCCTAAACCCTAGCGGCCTACTGAGTAAGCAGCTCGTTACTGAGGGAATCCTGAGGAGAAGGAGGAGTGCAGCAAGAGAAGCCGTAGCATCTTGCGAAGAGCCCCAGCGCGTTCAAATCGCTGCTGCCGCAGCATACACGCCTTCGCTGTGCTGCTGCTGCTGCTCCTTCAGGTGTACCTGCAGCAGAAGCTCGCTCAGGAACGCCCCACGCCACGCCCCGCTGCAGCATGAAGGCCGCATGCTGCATGTATCTCTGCTTAACTTTAGGGTCTGCAAGTCTTTCTTCTAGTAAAGAAGGTGATATGCTTTTTGTCTGCAGCAGCAACGAACCGTCAGGGGCAACCGGGGCCCCTGAGGGGCCCCCAGGGGCCTCCTGCGGCGCTGCAGAGGACGGCAGCCCAACGGAAGCAGATGAAAGCTGCTTCAGCAACTCTAAGCAGCAAGCGAAACACACACACAGATGCATATACACCCAAGTATGTTTGCGCTAGCTAAAGTTACATGGTGGGGCTGATGCTGCAGCAGCTGCTGGTTGTGCTGCTGCTGCTGCTGCTACTGCTTCTGCTGCTGCAAGGCTTACCTGTGGAAAGTTGTTTCTTTGTAGTAGCAGGTGGGGATCGGATCCCAGAGGAAGCCCTTGAGGGCTCCCTGGAGGGCTCTTTAATTTTCTTTGCTTCTTCTTCTTTGACTGGCCGCTGCTGCAGGGCAGCAAAGCGCTCTGCCAAAGGAATAGTAGGTGCTGCTGCTGCTGCTGCTGCTGCTGCTGCAGGAGCAGCAGCAGTTTCTTTTTCTGCTGCCTTCTCTCCCTTCTTTGACCCCACAGCTTTTGTTGCAGACGTCTGGCGAGAAAGAGAGCGGCCCTCCCCCATTGATGCAGCAGTCTTCAGCTGAAGCTCAGACTGCTGTTTCTCTTTGCCTGCTGCTGCTGCTGCTGCTGCTGCTGCTGCAGGTGGTGCTGCATCTGCAGCTGCAGCGCCCTCGGGCTGTTCCTTCGATTCCTTCAACTGCTGCACACTTTCTGCAGAGTTCTGTTTGCTGGTTGCTGCTGCTGGTGCTGCTGCTTTTGCTGCATCTCCTGCTGCTGCTGCTGCATCTGGTGATGCTGCTCCTAAGATTGCCTCCAGCCCCCTTTTGCTGTCGGCGTTCTTCAGAGAAAAGAGAGAACCCAAGAGCCTCCCCTCTCCGCTCTGTTGCAGACACACAACAGCAGCAAAACTAAGCACTCAAACAAATGCATGCATACAATCAAACAAATATAGCAAAAGCCGAAGAGTGTAAGCAGCAGCAGTCAGCAAACACCCCCCTATATATATATATAATATATATGTAGGAGTGCATATATACATTATTTAGGGTTTAGGGTTTAGAGAATATAATATATTTGATTATTAAAGCAGGGTCCTGCTTCTCCAGTCCCAATTACTTTTTAATATATTATTTAATAATAAATAAACTGCATAATAATAAATAAACTATTTAATAATAGATAAACTATTTAATATTCTATTTCCTCGTGTTGCTGCTAGCAGCAGCTTACTGCAGCAGCAGCAAGCTGCCCGTCTTTCTCTATGGAGGAGCGCAGCCCCTTAACCCCCTTCGAAACATCGACTGAGGGTGTCTCTTCTTTCTGTTTCTTCTTTTCCTTGTCTCCTTCAGGGGCCCCAGCAGCAGCAGCAGCAGCAGCTTCCTTCTATCCCGCAGCACCAACACACCGCACATTGATACGGACTAAGACAGTAGCAGCAGCAGCAACTGCAACAGCAGCAGCAGCAGTAGCAGCAGAGACAGTGGCAACAGCACCCCCAGCGAAACAGCAGCAGCAACAACAGCAACAGCAACGGAAGCAGTAACAACAACAAAAACAGCAAACGCAGCAGCAGCAACAGCAGCAACAACAACAGCAGCAACAGCAACACAAAAACAGCAACAGCAGCAGCAGCAACAGCAGCAACAACAGCAGCAGCAACAGCAGCAGCAGCAAAGGGATCTGTCTGTATCTTCTCCGTTCTCACAGTGGATGTTTGGCTTTTGCTGCTGAGGGCTGCTGATTTTTTTGTTGTTTTATCTTTAAGTGCTGTTTTTGCTTTTTTCTCTGTCCCCTTTGCTCCCGTATCTGCTGCTTCTTTTTTCTGCTGCAGTTTCTTCTTCTCTTTTAAAGGCGCCCCCCCAGCTGCTGTCTTCTTTGCTTTGTCTTCCACCTTAGTCTTTGCAGCAGCACCTTTACTCTTTTTATTTTGCTGTCCTCCTTCTGTCTCTTCATCTGCTGCGCCGCTGCTGGAGGGGCCCTCAGGGCCTTCAGCTTTAGGCAGCAGCAGCAGCAGCTTCCCGTCCTTATCTTTTGAAGGAAGGTGAGTTAGACGGGGAACAGCAGCAGGGCGCTGTCTAGTGGTGCTGCTGTTTTGCTGCTCTTCTGCCTCAGCTGAAAGGCCTTCAGAGGAGACAGAAGAAATATTATCGTTCGCTTCCTTCTTGCTTCCTAAGCTTGCTGCTGCTCCGTTTTCTACTTCTGCTGCTGCAGCTTTTGCTGCCTTCAAGGGGCCCCCTTCTGCAGCAGGTGAGGGAGACCCCTTGCGCTCGCCATCAGCAGCATGAGCTTCACCTTCGAGGCCCTTTGCTGCAGCAGCAGCAGCACCCTTTGAGGAGACAGAAGACGAAGCAGCTTTGGTTTTCGTTGGCTGCGAAGGTGGAGGGCTTGAGGGGACCTCGTCGCCATTTGCTGCTGCTGCTGCTGCTGCTGCTGGTTTTGCTGCTGCTGCGCTTTTAGATGCTGCCTTCACTGCTGCTTTTGTGGGCGTCTTTGTGGCTGCTGTCTTTGATGCTGCTGTCTTTGCTGCTGTTGTCTTTGCTGCTGCTGCTGCTTGCTTCCGTTCTCCTGCTGCTGCAGCTGCTCCCTCTTTGTCTTTCTGTTCTGAGGGCCCACGTTCTCCTTTTGCTGCTCCTTTGTCTTCTTTTGCTGCTCCTTTGTCTTCTTTTGCTGCTGCTTTGTCTTCTTTTGCTGCTGTCTGCTGCTGCACCGACGGCTTATCTGCTGCAGCACCTGCCTTGGGGGCCTCCTTTACCTTCGTGCGGTCTTCAGCCTCTGCCTTCTCTGTTGCTGCTGTCTTTGCTGCTGCTGTCTTTGCTGCTGCTGTCTTTGATGCAGCTGCCTTTGCTGCTGGTGTCGCTGCTGCTTTTGCTGCTACCTTTGCCGCTGCTTTGGGGGCAGCTTTTACGACTAACGTCTGCTTGGGTGCTGCTGTCTCTTTTGCTGCTTCAGAACCTTCTGCTGCTGTTTTTACTGCTACTCCATTTGCTTCTGAAGCTGGCGTTGCTTTTGCTGCTCCTGCTGAAGGTGTTTTCGCTTGTGCTGCCTCTGCTGCTTTGGCTGCTCCTGTTCCTGCTGCTGTTGCCGTCTTCGCCGCTGCTGCTGCTGCGGTTGCTGCCTTTGCTGCAGGTGGAGTTGGGGCTGCCTTCTTCAAAGGAACCTTTACCTGAGTTGCTGCTGCCTTCTTAAGAGCGTCAGATGTTGATGTTGCTGCTGCTGATGCTTCTGCTGCTTTCTTCTGTCCCCCTTCTTGCGGTGTCTTTGCCGTTGTTGCTGCAGCTCCTCCGTTCATCTCTTTCTTTTCCTCAGCCTTCTTTGCTGCTGCTGGTGTTTGTGCTTTTGCTGCTGTTGCTGCTGTCTTAGCTGTTGCAGCAGCTGCTGCTGCTTTACCTGCAAGCCCCACAGCTTTCTTCGCAACAGCTTTCTTTGCTGCTGCAGCAGCCCCAGTAGGGGCCCCTGCTGCTGCTTCTTGTCTAATTTGTGCTTCTGCTGCCTTCATTGCGAGCTCTAAAGACGTCAGCTTCTGGGGGGCCCCTTCTGCTGCTTCTTTTGTAGCGGCTTCTGCATCTGCAACTTCTGAATGCTTAAGGCTAGTCTCTTTGGTTTCTGTTGGTTTGTCTTTGTCTTCTTTCTTCTCCTTTTCTACCTTTGCAGCAGCAGCTGCTGCTCCTGCTGCTTCTGTTGATGCTGCTGCACCTTTCTCCTTTTGTGCTTCTGCTGCAGGCTTCACTTCTGCTGCTTCTGCTGCAGGTTCCTTTGCTGCTGCATCTGCTGCAGAATCTTTTTCTGCTGCCTTCGCTTCTGTTGCAGGCTTCTCTTCTGCCGCTGCTGCTGCAGGTTTATCTCCTGCTGCTGCTGCAGGTTTCTCTCCTTTTGCTTCTGTGCTAGGTTTCTTATCGGCAGCGTCTGCTGCTTCTGTTGCCGGCTTCTTATCTGCCTCTTTTGCTGTAGGCTTCTTGTCTTCAGTTTTTGCTGCTGCTGCTGGAGGTGCTGCTTTTGCCTTAGGTCGCTTCTCAGCTGCGTCTGCTGCAGGTTTTTCTTCTTTTGCTGCTGGTTTACTTTCTACTCCAGGTGTTGCTGCTGTAGTTTTTGCTGCTTCACTTGTTGCCTTTGGTGCTGCTGCTGCTTCTGCTGCAGAAGGTGCTTTTGCTGTTGCTGCTGCTGCATCTGCTGCACCTGCTGCAGTTCCAGAGCTGCCTCTTCGTATCATAGTAGCCGGTGCTGCCTTCTTAACAATTGTTTTCTTTGAAGGGACTTGTGGCGTTGCAGTCTGAGGGGCCTCCGCAGCTTCTGCAGCTTTTGCCTGTGGTGCTGCTTTCTTTGTTAAGACCTTCTTAACTGGAGGCAGCCCTGCAGCAGCTTTAGCGGCAGGAGCCTCCTTTGGTGCATCTGCTGCTGTTGCTGCTTCTGTTGCAGCTTTTGCTGCAGCAGGAGGGGCTTTAGCTGCTGTTGCTGCTTCTGTTGCTGCAGGACGGGTTTTATCTGCTGCTGCTGCTGCTGTTTCAGCTGCACCCTCTTTAGCTTTAGGAGCGGCAGCTGCCTTGGATAAGAGGCGGTGGGGGAGGCCCTTAGGTTTATCTTTTGTTTCTGTTTCTCCTTCTTTATTGCGTGCATCTGCACTGCTCAGGCGTACAGCCGTGGAGCTGGCTTCTGCCTTAGCTGCCTTGGGGGCTGCTACTGGTGCTGCTTTCTTTACCATGCGAGCCTTCGCCTGCACAGCGGGAGCCCCAGGGGCACCCTGCTGCTCTTGCTGGGGCCCCACAGCCTCCCCAGGGGCTCCCACTGCTTTCCGCACTGCTGCTGCCTTTGCAGCTGTGGAGCCCTCAGAAGCCGCCTTTGGGGCCCCAACTGCCTTACCTATGGAACTGCCTCGAGATAAACTGCGGCGAGGAGCTGCAGCAGCAAATGCAGCAAACAAACAGAGCAGCAGAAACGCAACTGATAGGCAAGCATACACAGAACGGAAGCGCTGGGGAGGCTGCAGTGCGGCGAACGAAGTTTAATGGCACTAATGGAAGGAGGCGAAAATTAAGAAGAGAATCAATTGATAAATAACTCACCTACATCAGAGCCCTGTCGGCTCCGTACGCCAAACACTTCCAAGAAGCCTCTCACCTCAAGAGTCAGAGGCTCCTCCGACTCTCCCTGAAGAAGTAAAAGACGCGCGCAGCACTGCACTGTACATACAACAATATTGAATTAAAATGCATAATATGCATCTGTTTCTGCATGTGTGTATATATGCATGCATAGATGTGTGTATAAGGCATGCCGCTGTGCTCTTGCTTGGGGGTATTGCCTCTTCCACATATTTGAGTTTGTAAGGCGGAAAATACAGATAACTAACCGGAGGAGGTCGAGGAGGAGAAGTTTGTTCTGAGGTTTCCATTGGATGCAGTGCAGAAAAACATGCAGGAGCGCCTGCAAGGACCTGCTGCTAGCGGTTGATTCGTGAGGCTCTAGGGCGATCTCTGATGAGTTTTCTCTTCTAATGAAGAAATGAAGGAAGACAAGAACAGAAAATGCATCAGGAGATGAAGAAGAAAGTCTGAAGCGCAAAGATCGCGATGGAAGTACAGAGTGGGCCAGTGGCCGTTTCTGAAGGAGGCAGAGGGTTGCTTGGTGTTGATAAAAAATGCGTTTTCGTGAGTATCTCTTGAATGAAACTTTAAGTTATTGATCAATAAAAAGACTCAAAGGGAAGTATTAACAGAAGGAGCAAACTAAATAACGCTTTCCTTCCCCTCTTGTGCTGCCGCTCGAGGCTCGTCTGTTCATTGCATGTTTCAGGTTCCTGTAGCTGCAAGAAGAAGCCAGCGTTCCTTCTCCCGCTCCCTTCTACAAATGTTTCTCTCTTTTTGTTCATTACTCTGCATTATAAATGTTTATTTTGTGAAAATCTCCTTCCTTTTGTTATTGCCCTACTTCAGAGCCATGGTGCTAGCCAGGCGAGCTCAACACACGTGCGGAGGCGGTATAAACTGCAGAAATTGAAGACTCTTTATTTGAGCAAATTGTTTCATTTAATGTGTTAGGTGGATATACAGAGTATAAACTAACTGTTCTTTATTTTTAACGGGTGAGAACATCAGTCATTTATACTTGCAATACTTAAAAAGGACGTCAATACTGATCGTGCAGACTTTTAGGGGAAGTAATATATTTTAGTGTTGTTATTATTTGCATGCATAGATTTCGCGCTATGTTTTTGAAGGCAGACAAGCAGACAAACAACAGACAGGGCCAACCATACAGGGATATTTCTAATCTTATGATGTTGCTCGTTTTTCCGGTTGAGTAGTCTAACCCTCCCCATCAGATTTCACCCTAGGCGCTAGAACTTATTATTGGAGCTTGTTTGAATCTGCTTCCTGTGTCTGTCGCTGGAGAGGCAATTCCGCTTATAAATAACACAAAGCACTATTTCGTGCGGTTTGTTTCTTCCCTAAGAAGAACCGATACCAATGTCTTGTGTTGTTCATATTCCTGATGAAATACACAACTTAGTATTTTGTATTGTTGGTGCATTCCTAATAAAAAGAATACATGAAGGGCAATATCGCTATACAGAGAAAGTAGTATACTTACAGCTTGATCAGCCCTCCTTTGGGGTTAGCAAAAGGGCCGCCCTGCATGCCTTGTGTTGCAACCTTTGCAAAGTATGCCTCCTTAATTCACCCACGCATGCATTTGCTCTCTTACTCCCCTCTAATTGGGTTTTCTAAAAGAAAAAGTATGTTGCCTCTGAAAAAAAGACAGCACCTCAACTGCCCCCCAAAAGAAATTGAACACTGGCGGGAAGGCTGGATGAACTGACAGGTCTTTGACGGCGAAGTGCTGCTCGTGGGTTTGTACTGACGGCACTTCAGCCAAACCTCACAAACATATGAGCTGTTTTAAACATTAGTCGCTATTTAGTATCTCAATTGAGTTGTAGATGCAGAAGCAAGCACTAGGGGTTTCCTAGCTGATAGCGGGCAAAGCGATTAGTACAGCGACCCAAAAAAAACGTATATTAGGCACATTAAATAGTCCAGGGGAGGAGTAACTGTCTAATGCCAAAGAGAAAAATAATGCAAAGATGGGGTGTACGTACAGCTCGCGCTGCACCGCCTCCAACTATATGTTGCATTTCTCACCGCATAGGTATTCACGGCGTTTCTGTATGAAATCGAGTGCTTTTTAATATTTAATTGGAGCTGTATATTCATAGTAATGGAGGAACAGGTGAGGAAACGCTTAATTGCTTTTTAATTGAGATCCGTTGAGAAAACAGAAGAAACAGGCGCTGCGGGCTGCTGCATTGGCTCTGCTGACGCGGAGGAGGCAGCAGAAGAACAGCACAAATTCTCCCTCAAAGATGTTTCAAGACAACAGTTGCTGCAGCATCATCAATCAAAATACTCCAATTCAAACAGATAGACAACTGGCTGCAAATGCGCACCCAGTTCAGCGTTGTGAAGCAAATGAAATTCATCAAGAAAAAGAAATATCCCTGCCTTATCCGTGGCCAGATGCGGCCGGGGAAGGCAATGAAAATATCGTTCTTCCCTCAACTGCTTCTGCTGACTCGGTAAGTAAAAAGCAGCGGCAGCTTGCGGTGTATGTGCAGTTGAAGTGGTTTAACTGTACGCATCTCCTCACTACAGCAGGCAGGCTTCTGCGATACATTCAAGATCCAGGCGATCAGCCTGCTGTATGAGCAGAAACGGCGCAGCAAACAAACCAAAAGAAAACGAACAGACGGAAGCAGAAACTCCGTTGCATGTAAGCATGGAAAGGGCGGGGGTTTCTTGTTCTTGGTTGAGTATGTTGCAAATCTGAAAGAGCAATAGCCGCTTTTACTATATTTGTTTTTCTGTTGCATTTTCTTTCCTTCTATGTGCAGACAGCTACGCTCATGGCGCTGTACACTGCGTACTGCAGACAGGAGCAGCAGAAGAAGATCGTGCAGCAGCAGCACGCAAGTCTTTTGCTGCTTCTTCTCACGGTTGTTGTCAAGGTTCTGCTGCATTTGAAGAGGAGAAAGAAGAGAAATATTTCAATGTGGAGGCTCCCCGCCTGCCTAACTCTCTACCTCTGTCAGTGGTGCGAGCAAAATGATATTATGTTGTAACGAAGAAAATAACAGAAGAAGACAAACCCAATAAAACAAACTCAGACAGAAACATCGCTGGACTTCCCTGAATTTTGTGTGGGAAGATCGGCGCGAAGGAGCAGCTGCGGGCTCAAAGAGATAATGAAAGGTGAATATTAAACACCTAAAAGATTAGAAAAATAAGTGTTTATTACTAAATATTTTCTTTCGGAAGCTCAGGCCTCTGGATGCTGCGCACTGACCCCAGCTGTCCTCTAGCTGCGCAAGCTTTAAATGAATTTATTGCAGAGAGTCTCCAGCTCTGCAGAGCCCCTCTTATAAACACTTCAGAAAAAGGAGAAGAAAAAAGTCTTCTGCCTGCTGCAATTAAGCAGCAATTAACTGAGATATTCCGTGCGTCTAATGCAAAAAGGCAGAAATAAAGAAGCACCTTATCCACTAGAAGACACCTTGAAAAAAACAAAAGAAACATGCATTTTAATTGCATGCAGAACTGCTGCCGAGCTGCCCCGACTTCATCAAAATTGTTGAGAGAGAATGGGAGAAGTTAGCGACTTCATTCCTTCAAGAGATATCTCCTTGGAGGGAATATTGTAAGTCATTTGCATTGCATTAAAAGGCCTCTAGGACTTGCTCCTAAACAATACTTGCATGCAAGCATGAATGCATGCATGCACGCTTTTAAGTTGTTTATTATTTCTGTCGGCTGCAGCAAACGTCAGCCGCTGGTTCGCGCGCCCCGCGATGATGGAGCTTCTTTTGTGTCTTGTTGATGATTCTTCAGATTGTTTGTCTTGTCTAAAAAAAGCGATTTGTGAGTCTTGCCTTCCATACACCCTACATGCATGCATACATGCATGCATGCATGCACGTATGCATGCACGGGTTTCAGGTATTTCTGCAATTAGTACTTCTTTGTTGGGGGCCGACTTGACGGGAGAAATGCAAGACAACGCCGTTGCTCTGTTTTGCGTGTTGAACAAAGTTCTGGTGTCTGTACACCCCAAGTGCTATTCGCAAGTACGTGGAACAGACGAAGCGAAACTAATTCAAATAAACAACTAAATTTATTGACGTGCTTTAGTCCTGTGCAGCGACAAACTGGGATACCACTTTGAACGAACTGGTGAGGCATCTTGAACGCATTTCTCTTCATTCTTTTTGCATTTCTTCCTTCCTCTTCCGGCTGCCTTCAAGCAGGTTCTGCAGATCACTCAGCACCCGCATGCCTCCTCCATTGTGAAGGCAGTTGGAATCGAAGCCAATACCCAAGCGGAGGCCCTCGAGAGAGCAGCAACAGATAAAACCCTATCTTGTGCTGCAGTAGCAAGCGCAGCACCTCTTTCTCTGCAACCGCAGGGCCTCACGCTTCAGCTACCCCTGTCCCTCAAACTCCTCCTGCAAACCCTAAACCCTAAACCCTAAACCCTAAACTCAACAACCGTTTGTCCTGCAGAAACAGAATACCCAGAAACCCCAGCCCTAAACCCTAGACCCTAGACCTATTTCCTAACACTTGTGTTGCGCAGAGACTGAAGCCCTGAAAGCCCTGAAAGCCCTAAACCCTAAACCCTTAACTTCTACCTCCTAACCCTAAATAGTTGGTCTTGCACACACGGGGGCCCTGAACTAGTTCGTTTCAAAAGGTTTGCAGGGGAGAATTTAGTCTGCGAAATAACTGTATAAGAAAGAGCGCTAGAGAGGAAGCAAAAGTGAATAAACTAAAATACAATACAGACGCAAACAGAGCCTCTCATACGCAACATTGTTCATATCCAGGTTCTGTTGAACTTCTTCAGCTAAGATAATGCCTGAGCCAGCCATAGGGAGGCCCCCTCCCCCAGCGAGTGGAAGGACTTCACTCCCAAAGGATATTCGTACATTATTATGTACACAGATATATTATATATAATATCAAATGCACACAATGCAGCATTATATACACACCGCCTGTAATTCCCCATCTGAGTATTATACATAATATATACGAACAGCGGCACATGCATGCAGAATGTAAAAAATGAAGAATAGCTTTCACTCTGTGTTGCGGCTGCTGAATTAATCAATAAGAATAATATAAAGAGGCCTCTGTGCGGCCTACCGTGCCACAGTACATACACCCCAAACCACCTCTGACACTGGGGGCTTATAATACGCGAAAGTAGTGCAGCTTAGTTTTGCAAGAAGACAATAAAACACCATCCATTACCAGGGCATCAACACGGCCCCAGCAGCCCCAACAACAAGAACAGCAACAACCAAATGCATGCATGCATGCATGCATGCATTCCTAAAGCGCCCAACCTTCAACCGTCTTCTTGAGTGAACGACAAACAACAGATCAGAGTAATACTCGAAAGAATTTGCAAAAAGACAGAAGGCATCCTCTGATCTTCACACTCGCCGTTGGCCGCGACTGTCTCCGCTTTCTCGGGGAAATAATAAAATAAAGACGAAACAATAAAGTTGAAAGTCTCTCGTCTAGGGTTAATGGTAAAAACCCTAAACCCTTTACCCTAAACCCTTAAGATGAACAACAGCGCCGAACAATAATAAGCTTGCATGCGTTATCTTCCCGAGTGCCGTATACATAATTTACTATGCAATCATCACAATATACAACTTGAAGGTTTTTCTTAGCTCTGTTTATTTCCACTTCTCCCCAGCGAATAGCATCTTTATTTCCATTTATTTTATTCTTCATCGCTCGAGTCTGCCTCTGCCAGCCACTGCAGGAAGGGCTCTGCGAAGGTCTTGCATTTGAGCGTAACAGGATCAGTTGTGTCTGCGTTGTAGTAGTTAAGAATATCTTCAGCTTCTAGCAACTCTGCGTTGTACATACGCTGCAGCAAATAGGGGAAGCCCGTCATTTGCGTCTCTTCACTTTCAAAACAAAAGTTCTCCAGTGCGTATATTATATCCGAAGAACGAACCGATGAGTCGCAGCACTTTACAACAAAAGGCATCTTCTGATCCAAACCCTCAGGGGTTAAACCCTCCTTAAACAGCGCGCTCAGCACAACAAATAAACGGCACTGCAAACAAGCACACACAAAACGTCAATAAAATTAACAAAGATAATCATACTAACAACATATCAAACAAGACAAACAAAACAAAACCAAAGAAACAAACAAGACAAACAACAGAACAAAGAGTAAACACAAGACAAACAAGACAAACAAACAGTACAAACAAGACAAACAAACAATACAAACAAAACAAACGAACAAATAAAGAAGATAACCAAACAGAATTCGTACTACTCTTCACTTCAACACAGAAAACGAAGCCAGAATCGTAAGCCAGCCAGTAGGAGGCATCAACAAAGGAATTGTCTTTCTTGCATGTCTTTGCATCCATAACAATAACAAAAAACAGTAACATGCGAGCACGCACTGTGCCTCTAACGTGGTACGTCTGCGCTACTGCATGCATGCATAAATGAATGCATGCATATATGCATGCATTCTTCGTACTTTTGCATCAAAGTCTTGAGAGACCTGCAGCATTCTGAGTTCAACGAAGAAAGCGTCAGGCGTGACGGAAGGAGTAGTGATGAACATATTACGAAGACGGTTTGATACTTCAGCTATCTCTGGGCAGCGGATAGTAAGAGCCTCTT
>NW_013547128.1:0-5000 GCF_000499425.1 Eimeria acervulina
ATTTGTCTCTTTATTATTTTTATTTTCTTATTTATTTGCGGTGCACTGAAGAGACTCCCTTTGGCTGTTTTGCTGTCTCCTTTTGTATACGTCGTTGGGTGTCTCTCTTTTTCTGTCTCTGTCTCTCTCTGTCTCTGTCTCTCTCTCTCTCTCTGTCTCTCTCTCTCTCTTTCTCTCAGTCTCTGTCTTTTTCTGTGTTTATTGCTGCCTTTCTTTCTTTCTCTCTGTCTCTGTCTTTATCTTTTCTGTCTATATCTGGCAGTGTCTCCGTTTTGTGTTTTTTTTGTCTCCTTCTTCTGTCTCCATTCGCTTTGCTGTCTCTCGCTTTGCTCTCGGTTGGCCCCTAAGGCCGGTGCAGTAATACCCCACGCTGCTGCTGCTGCTGCTGCTGCTGCTGCTGCTGCTGCTCTAGTTCGGTGCCCCTGAAGGCAACTACAGCAGCAGCAACAGCAGCAGCAGCACCAGCAGCAGCAGCAGCTCTATTTGCGTATGCGCGTACACCCCACACCTTGTGCTGCGGTGTCTCTGCTTTGCAGCACACCTAATTGCTGCTATTCAAAGAGACTGCGACTTCGCTATCTCCGCCCTAGACCTCCCTCAAGCAGCAGCAGCAAAGAATGCCTTGCTCTGACACTGCAGCAGCAGCAGCAGCAGCAGCAACAGGAGCGAGGATGCGCAAGAACGAGAACTAGGAAAAAGCGCAACCTACAAACTGCTGCTGCTGCTGCTGCTATCTGTCTATTCGGTGCCTCCTCTGTCTGCATGGCTGCTGCTGCTGCTGCTGCTGCTGCTATCCTACGGTGTAGCCGCAGCAGCAGGCCCGAATGGAGGGCATGCGCACACCCCATCCTAGTGTATATACTGTAATATATATATATATATATATTATATATATATAATATATAATATATATATATATACACCTATATGTACGTATATATATATATATTATATAGTATATTATATATTATATATATATACCAACCAGGTGTACGTACACCGAACGAAGGAAGTTGCGCTTCCCTTTAAATTTTAAAGTTAAAATTTTCTTAGTCCCTGAGTATTTCTGCATGCTGGGCAAACTACATATCTGCTGCTGCAAGGGGACTGAAGAGAGACAGCACCCAAACACACAGGGCAGCAGCTGCTGCAGCAGGTGCTGCAGCAGTTGCTGCAGCAGTTGCTGCAGCAGCAACTGCAACAAGAACGCTACCGAGGGGGAGATGCCTCAGCAAAGGAGACAGCCGGAAGGGAGAAGCCCCACAACACGACGCCTGAGCAGAGACACTCCTGGCCTTTCTTCACCTGCATGCATGCATGCATAAATGCATGCATGCATAAATGCATGCAGAGGTGCAGCAAAACAGTTTGTTAGTTCGCGTACTTATGCGGCAGCAGCAGCAGCTGCTGCTCCAGAGAATTTATAGGCGCATGCATGCAGAGGCAGAGACGTCCCTCGCTGCATGCATGCATGCATGCATGCATGCATGTTTGGGGCTGGCGGGGTTCGTCCAGCAGCACATATGCATTGCAGCGCACGAATCATTGTTGGGGACGGGAGCCTGCAGAGTCCTCTCTCACCTGCTGCTGCTGCTAAGGCTGCTGCTGCTGCCGCTGCTGCTGCAGCAGCAGCAGCAACAGCAAGGGGCATTGTCTGTTTCTTCTGTGTGAGGGATTGGTAAGCCTTTGAGGCCGCGGGTGCGTTATTAGTTTTATTTGGGTGTCTACGCATCTGCCGGTTTCTCTGCTTCTGGTGCTGCAGCTGCTGCTTCAGGCTTCTCCGGTGCTTCCCCCTCTGCTGGTGCTGGTGCCGGTGCTGCAGCTTCTTCTGCTGCTGCTGCTGGTGCAGCTGCAGCAGCTGGAGCAGCACC
Organism: Eimeria acervulina; assembly: GCF_000499425.1. NCBI lineage: Eukaryota > Apicomplexa > Conoidasida > Eucoccidiorida > Eimeriidae > Eimeria > Eimeria acervulina. The sequence continues at coordinate 1,872 of NW_013547128.1, forward strand.
AGCAGGAAGAGAGGCCTTTGGAACAGGAGGAGGAGGGGGGTTCTTCAGAGGAGGCGGGGTTGAGACATCTACGCTGATTTGCTTAGCTGCTGGTTGTGTTGCTGCAGCAGATTCTGCACCAGCAGGCTCTGCAGCAGCAGCGCCTTCCGCCGCCTTCTCGGGAGCAGCAGCAGCAGCACCCTCTCCTGCAGGAGCTGCAGCAGCAGGAGCAGCAGCAGCTCCAGCTTCTTTTGTCTCTGCAGCAGGAGCGGCTGGGGCAGCAGCTGCGGCAAGCAAACAGCACACGCACACATATCAGCTCGTTAATATCCCTTAGAAGCAACTGAAGGATTTAAAGCAGAAAGGTTATCAAAAATGGAGCAGCAGCAGCAGCAGGTTGCTGCTGCTGCTGCTGCTGCTGCTGCTCCAGCTGCAGCAATTCACAGGGACGCAATGGAGCAGCAGCAGCAATATCAGCAGCAGCAGCAAAAGCAGCTCTAACGATGAACTCAATACACATTGCATGCAAAAGGTCAGAAATTCAATGTATGACTATGAATACGCAGAACGCTGAAGCTGCTCCTGTCACTGCTGCTGTTGGTGTTGCTGTTGGTGTTGCTGCTGCTGCTGCTGGCTGCTGCTGCGGGGAGAAACAACAGGACGTCGGCCGCGGGACATAGCCAGCGATGAAGAAAATCTGAAGTAGGGTTTAGGGTTTAGGGTTTAGGGTTTGGAAGATTTACCCTGAGCCGATTGGGGCCTCTCTGCCGGGGTAGATCCGTGCTTGCTGCTAACGCAACCCATCTTGCTGCTGTTGCTCCTGATGCTGCTGCTGCTGTGCGCTGGGTAAGGGGCTCTACAAAGGACAATAAGAGGAGACAGAAAGAAGTCTAGAATAATACCTCGAATATACGCCAAAAAAAGTCAAAATAGAAACATGAAACCACGATGTGTGCAGCAGCAGCAGCAGCAGCAGCAACAGCAGCAGCAGACCTATTCTGCTGCTGCTGCGCTGCAACACCCAAACCCCCGTACCCAGCAGCAGCAGGCAGGCTTCCTGTGGTCGCTAGCGTGCATAAATCTTTTATTTTTGTTGATTAATTATAGTAAATGTTCACAGATCTATTTTAATTTAATAAATCTATTTTATTTGTTCTCCCCCTATCGCTGTACATACACCTGAGGCCGCCTCAACCGGGGACGTCGCTCAGCTGAGGGGAGCACCGGACCAGCAGCAGTTGATGCAGCAATGTTTGGGGGAATTTACTGTTATTATTCAGAATATATAAAGAATAAATATTTTATTTTACTCTTTATATCTATTTGCCTCTTTTATTCAATAAAATACTCGTCCGTTTACCCCTCGTCTCTCCACAGCCTTCCGCTCCTCCAGCTAGCGGTCCGGCTATAGGCGAAGGGTTGTGTGTGCGCACCCCTTTGTCTTCTTTCTTTGTTCTAGGCAATATTTTGTTTATTTTTCATCAAATTTAATATATTTTAAGCCTTTATACTCAGATTTACTACTTACTGCACTCATACAAACCCCAGAAACATCATAACCAGCCGCTCACCACGCCCGGCTCCCTCGTGGGGTGGAGCCCAACCGCTACTGCATACAACACTACGAAACCCTAAACCCTAAACCCTAAACCCTAAACCCTAAACCCTAATCCCTAAGGAAAGGACCGTACAACACTCCAATGATGCTCAAAAGAAGCCCCAACCCCCTTCATAACGACGCCTCCTCCAGCATCATGAATCTGCTTATTTAAAAAAAACGAGGAAGAAATCTTCTTTTAAATGAAACAGACAAAATGCCCTGAGGTTCAGGGATTAGGGTTTACGGTTTAGGGTTTAGGGTTTAGGAGCAACGTCCCAACCTCCACACTCCCCTATAGATGTAGTCTGCAGCAAAAAACACTGCTGCTGTTGCAAGCAGAGCAGAAAGATGCTGCATGCGATTGCCCACACACCAGCAGCAGCTGCAGCAGCAGCTGCAGCTGCTCCTGCTGCAGCATCAAAGAGCTAAGCAGAAGAAATAGGGCGCACTTAATCTGGACATTCAGCAGAGCGGCAGCAGCGGCAAAGGCGGCAGCAGCAGATCTACGGTGTACAGGCAGCTACGGACTTCCTGCTGCACTCTGCTGCTGTTTAGTGCTGCTGCAACCTCCAGCTGCATGCGGAGCGACGGCCGCGACCCGTGCTGCTGCTCGCTTGTCCACAGCTGCTGCATGCGTTGTTGCTGCTGCTGCCTTTGCTCCGGGTCCTGCTGCTCCTCTATCTCCCCTCTCGCTGCTGCCGCACGAAGCCCAGCGCGCGCTGCTGCTGCTGCTGCTTTCTGACCCCCAAGCAAAACGACAAGCATATCCCAAGCCTGCAGCTGCTGCTGTTGCTGCTGCTGCTGTTGCTGTTGCTGCTGCTGTATAGGGGAATAGCTTCCCACAAGAACAGAAGCAACAAACCGCGCGAGTTGAAGTTCCTCAGAAGGAGCCAAGGAAGACAAAGGATCCGCTGCTGCTGAGTTTGCTGTTGTTGCTTCTGTTGCATTCGCTGCTGCTGCTGGTGCTGCTGCGTCTGCTGCTGTTGCTGCAGTCAGCAGCAAACGCAGCTGCAGTGCCTCAGCCAATAGACGGGGATGGTGGAGGTGGGTAGCACAGATAGCTGTGATGCCCACGAGGCCACGCTGCTGTTGCTGTAGCTGTTGCAGCTGCTGCTGCAGCTGCTGCTGCTGTTCGTCGCAGTTCAGTGAAGCAAGCTGTCTCCTTCTCAGCAAAGGAGACAGTACCCTTCTCTGCAGCGCTATCATCTCACAAAGACAGTCGGCTAAGAAAGAAATAAAGTCGCCCGTTGCTAGAAGCTGCTGCTGCTGCTGTTGCTGCTGCTGTTGTAGATGGAACAGTTGCTGCTGTTGCTGCTGCTGTTTAGCCTTGGGGAGGTGCAGCGACAGGCAAACTGCTGCTTCCAGTATGCGCGCCAAGTGCATGCAACTGCTGAGGCCCAGGGCTAGTAGATCATCCTGCTGCTGCACCTGCTGCTGTTGGTGCTGCTGCTGCTGGCGGTACTGCAGGAGCTGTGGCGTCACCAGCAGCTGCAGCAGCAGCAGCAGCGCCTCTGGAACTTGCCGGAGGGCAGCGGCGTAGGCCGAAAGGA
>NW_013547128.1:7500-15277 GCF_000499425.1 Eimeria acervulina
ATACCGGATGCCCTCGCTCAGCCTGCTTCTGCTGCTGCTGCTGCTGCTGTTGTTGTTGTTGCTGCTGTTGCTGCTGCTGCTTCTGTTGCTGTTGCTCGTTCCGTGGTTCTTAAGGGGCCTCCGCCTCACATCTGAAGAGGCATGTAAGTAACAAGCCGCATGCAGCTGGTACGGGACGCTGCTACGCCGCTGCAACAGAAGTTGCTGCTGCAGCAGGTGCTGCTGCAGCTGCTGCAGCAGCAGAGGCTGTTGCTGCAGGGGCTGCAGCACACGATGCATCTATGGCTAGTTCGGAAGAGCAGCAGCATCACCTGGAGAGGTTTCAGCAGCGCAGCATCCTTCTCCGTGACTCTGCTTATGTCACCGAAAACCCTAAACCCTAAACCCTAAACCCTAAACACTAAACCCTCGCATTAGCATCCAACACCCCGGATCGAACAACAAAAGCTGCAAAAGGCATTAAAAACAAATAAGAAGTATTTAAATAGTTATATTTCAATAAAGATAAACAACTCAAAATCGGCATCTCTCTCTACGTGTTATAAAACAAATAACCGTACCTCCCCTCTTCCTCCGTCTTCTTCTCTCCTTCTATTTAAGAAATTAAAACAATTTCATTTTTAAACTTTTAAAGCCTTTATGGTTTATCAAAAGTCTTACAAAACACTCAGAAATCCGAAGAAGGGCCTCCATAGGGGGCCCCCTAAGGGGGCCCCCTTTGGGAGGCCCCCTAGGGGGCCCCCAAGGGGGCCCCTCGAAGGAGACTGGGGCTGCAGCCCTTCGTGTTGCGCATCTGAGTCTGATTTGACTGTCTTCATCTTATTTTTCTGCTAATATGTCTTTGTTTTATTTAGATTTAATTGATTAGACATAACGGCTTTAGGGTTTTTGTTGGGGAGAAGAGGAAGAAATACACACACACACACACACACACACACAGAGGAGAGGCACATTCAATCCAGCCTCTAAACCCTAAACCCTAAACCCTAATGCTTAATTCTAGGGTTTCGGTACTTGCTGCATCAGGCGCAGCTTGAGCTGCTAAAGCGAAGGCTGCTGAAAACCGCTGCAGCACAGGAAGGGGTCACCGAGAAAGCGCTCGCTAAACCCTAAAGCCTAAACCCTCAAAACTCTCTAAACCCTCAACCCTAGATACCCTCTAAACCCTAAACCACAGACATTCCCAAAACCCTAAACTCTCAGCCCTAGACATTAGAGTAGCCCTAAACCCCATAGACAGTCGCTGAACCCTAAAGCCTAGACAGAGACTAAGCCCTAAACCCTAGACAGTCACTAAACCCTAAACCCTAGACATTGGCGAAACCGTATATTCTAGTCCCCCAGTAATGCATGCAGCCTGCTGTGTAGGGAGGACTCTTCGCATATTTCTCTCCCTCAACCCTAAACCCTAGAAAGCCAGGGGAGGCCGCTGGACTACTTGTGGGCGCCTCAAAGCTGAGCCCATGTATCAGCTAGCCATCGGTACAGCTAGCTGCAGCTAGCTGGAGACGAACACACAAAAGCAACCAGTGGGAGCGATGATGGCTGGCCTGGAGGGGTTTCAAGGTGCCTAGCCCTTCTCATGCGAAAAAAATAAGCGATCGTATGTTACAGTTTAGGGTTTAGGGTTTAGGGTTTATGGTTTAGGGTTTAGAGCGCAACGTCTTTTGCGTATGAGTTACGCAGACGGCCATATCAAGGAAGCACTCCAAGAGGCGCTCTGGGCTGCACGCTCTAGCTCTGCTGCTGATGCTACTGCTGCTGCTGCTGCTGCTGACGAGGGGGATGAGTACTCCTTCAGGCCTCGGATCTCCGCCGAGTCTCAAGTGCTGGCTGCTGCGGCTGCTGCCGCTGCTGCTGCAGCAAGGCCAGCAGCCGAAGCAGCGGCAGCAGGAAACTGCAGCAGTGTCCATTTGCGGCTATACTATCAAGGTATTGAGGCGAAAAGGAAGAAGCAGCAGCAAAAGTTGTTGTTGCTGCGCCAACAGCAGCAGCAACGATCCCGCTGCAGTAGTAGTAGCAGCAGTAGCAGTAGCAGCAGCAGCAGCAGCTCCTGCGGCCTGCTTGTATCCCAGCAACTCTATGAAGATGCGCTGACTCGGAGGCGGAAGCACCAGCAGCAGTTGCTGCTGCTGCAGCAGCAGCAACGGCACCTAAGCAGTACATCCAAGCTGACGCCGGCTTCTCTCAGAGTCTTCAAGCAGCGGCTGTCTCGGGAGCTCAAGTAAACCCTAAAGACAAACCTGCTCTGCAGCACGAAAGCCAAGCTGCTCGCGAGCTGCTAAACCCTAAACCCTAAGCCCTAAACCCTAGCTGCTGCGACGTGCATGCAGGCAGGCCTACGCCAGCCTTCAGCAGCAAACATCAGAAGCAGCTGCCCTCCCGGCCTCTTTGCTCCCTGACTGCTTGCAGCTGCTGGGAATCCTTCAGCATCAACATCCGCAGCAGCAACAGCAGCAAGAGCAGCAGCAGCACCAGCAGCAGAAGAAGAACGATCCACTTCTGAAGGCCAGAAAGCAGCTCATCTCTCAAGAAGCGGCAAGCAAAGAGCTCGTCAGGGCCCCTACACCCTAAACCCTAAACCCTAAACCCTAACTCGGATAGGGTATCATTCAGCGCTAGAAGACGTCATCTCTGCCTTGTGGGTTTGAGGGTTTTAGATTTCGCTCTAGAGGGAATATGGTTTGGGGCTTAGGGTTTATGGATTACGGCCTAGGGTTTAGGGTTTAGGGTTTAGGGTTTGCTGCTTGCAGCGCCTGGTTAAAAGGCTATGTAGCCTGCTGGACCCCGAGGGTTTGGGGCTTATATACAGAGAAAGGCTCTTCCAGTTCCTTGCGGGTCTCATATCTGACTGCAGCAGCAACGCCGACAGCAGAAGATGCAGCTGCTGCAGCAGCAACAGCTGCATCTGCGGCTGCAGCCAATGCAACAGCAGCAATATCATTCGCAAGGACATGCGCTGCAGCAGCAACAGCAGCAGCAGCAGCAGCTGGTGCCCACAGCTGGCTCAAGGAACGAAGATGTTAGGAACTACGGGCCGTAGAGAAGCAGAAGGGGGAGGCAGCACCTCCGCAGCTGCAGACGCAGCAACACAGCTGCAGCAAGTGTGGCATACACCTGCTGTTGCTGTTTCTGACGGTGCCGCAGCTGTCAGCATTCATTTTTGCTGTTGAATCCCGTGCTTGCGCTGGTGCCGTTGCGGCTATTGCTGGTGCAGCAGCAGCAGCCTATTGAAGCAGCTGCTGTTGGTGCTGCAGCTGCTGCTGCAGCAGAGGTGCTGCTGGCGCACAATTGACTGTCCTCGTGTATCGAGCAGTGCAGCAGAGTTTCTGATGTTTGTAATTGTTCGGGTCCTCAGGGGCATAGGGTTTAGGGCTAGGGCTTGCAGCATCAGCTAGGGTTTCCTTTCACTTGTGGGGCCTGCAGGAGACGCGCCAAGTGTATGCGGAGCTGCAGCGCTTAAGTAGGGACTTCTTGCCGCTGCTCTTGAACAGACAGAAGAGTTATTTCTTCCATCACAAACACCCGCGTAAGGGTTTAGAGTCTGGCGTCTAGCGTTAAGTGTTTAGGGTTCAGGGAGCCCAGCTCAGGCATGCAGTTAAGGGTTTAGGGTTTCCGTAGCATGTGCAGAAGCAGTTACAGCCCCGAGCATGCAGCAGTGACAATGAAGCTGCCGTGGCTGTTGAAGGGTTTAAAGTTTAATACCTATGCTCTAGAGGTAAGGTTTAGAGGGTTCAAAGGACCTACGGTTAGGAGAGTTAAGGGTTTAGGGTTTAGGCCCTGCTGCAGCAGGCGTTGTCTTCAGAGCAGTCGTCGCAGCAACCGTTGCAGCCCAAGGCCCGCTGCAGCTCCTCAGCCGTTACCGAACGGCTGCTTGAACGTGGTGAGTGGGTGTCTTATCCCTTTTGAGTTTCTTGTTTAGACAGTACAGTTGAGGCTTTAGGGTTTACAGCTGAGAGATGCAGAAGACAGCAGGAAGGCAGCACCACTGCTGCCTTCCTCCCAAATGCATTAAACCGTAGAGGGGAAAAGCTGCTGTTCACAACTCTAAAACTGGTGAAAGAGAGTCTTGCGACTGGGGTTTGCGTGCAGGAAGGCAACGGGAGGAAAGAAAAGCGCTGCTGCAGCAGCAGCACCAGATGAAGCAGCAGCAAGAACAGCAGCGACGACCCGGGAGCCGACGGCAATACAAAACACTGGAAACAACGTCGGTGGGACCTCGGGGATATCGTAGGGGTAGCCTGTTGCAGCAAAAAGAAGTATAGGGCATAGAATAACACTTCATTCTGCTTAGTAGCCCTGACATGTTATTTCAGCTGTATCGATACACCCGGGAAGACGCCTCACTTCACTGAGGTGTATAAGCACCTCGAGTTATGCGCATAAGCTGCACCTCCAGGTGCACATACACCTCACGTGCACCCAACACACCAAAAGGAAACTGCAAGGCTATTGAATCCCGTGTATTCCAGAAAGATGCCTATCGCAATTAGTAGGGTGGGGGATCAAGGCACTTCAAGTGTGTACGCTGGATCTGCAGACGACAAGCGGTGTGTCTAGACACGTGCAGCTGTTTGAGCTGGCACATTACCAGAAAGAGCAACAGCAGCGGCAGCAGCAACTGCGGCAGCAGCAGCAGCAGCAGGAAGACCTGCGGGAATGCACCTTTAGGCCCAATTTAGATCTGTCGCTCAAGTCATCTCGGTGAGAAAAAGAAATCAAAAGTTTCCTCTCACCTCCCCTCGCTAGCGCACACACTTTGTCTTCTTGTTGCTTGATGAAATGCCTGTCCTATCTCTCGCAGCCACCTAGCTGCTCTGCTGGTGTGTCTGTACATACACCTGAACAAACGGCAGGATGCGATAGTATTACAAGCACTTCATGCCTGTCCAGATGCACTATCCGCCCTACCACATCTAGGAGTAGATACACCCAAAATCAACATAAGTAACACTGCGCTGTACCGGCAGGTCATATAGACTACCTGCGGTTGTATATATCTGTTGCAGCACCTGTGTAGATACGGAGAGGTATGCTTGCTTGGGTGTGTATTGTGAAGTGCGCATGCATGCACGAGAGCACTTCTCAGCCTGATGAAGGTGTGTATGGTGATGCAAAATGGATTACACTGCAGCTGCAGGAGCAGCTTATGTTTGCATGCGCCGTTTGCCGTCCTTCCTTGTTTGTATCCGCCGCATTTTCCTCTTCAGCTGCAGCCTAATAGCACACTGAAGACAGCAAACCTCTCAACACCCCTTTCGATTGTGCTGCTTCGCCTATCTCCTCAGGGGCCTAGGGCCAGGGCCTTCCCCTCCTGAAGGATACGGGGCTGCTGTAGAGAGGCTCCGCCGGGGCGCTGCTGATAGAGATCGCCTCTTTAGGTTTCACCAAAGCAGGCAAATCCTAGCCCTATGTTCTAAACCCTATCTAGCTGTCGCTGTATTTGTGTGTCTCCTCTGTTGCGGCAACACCTCCTCGCTTAATGCCTGAACAACTCCCGAACCGTTCAATGTACACTCATTCAAACAAACGAACTCTGTGTTTAAAACAACAGCTGGAGCTACTATGGCAAGATAGAACTTAAAACAAAAGGCAAGACTGATAGGAGCCACAAGAAACCCTCAACCCTGCTTCGTTGTTTGTAAAAACCCAACACAACCTCAGATGTCTCTTATTCAGGTTGGTGGAAACCCCTTCCTCTGTACGCAAGGAAGAGGGGCCGTTCAGCTTCTCTGAAGGCCACTACACCCTCCGTCTGGCTCCTGAAGTCTTCGGCGTTTCCGTCGAAGTTCAAAAGGGGAGGCTGGTTCGCATTTCCATTCGCGAAGGAGAAGACCCCAGAACGGCAGTACACAACACTAAACCCTAAACCCTAAACCCTTAAGCCTAGACGTTGCTCTCTGGACACTTTAGCTAAAACTTAACGTCGCCGTCGAAGCAGCCATTGATAAGCTTCCTAGCATGCACTGGCGGTGTACGGTAGTTTTTCTCTGGAGCTTGTCAACCCTTCACGGGTGTACGGTTTAGGGTAAAGGGTTTCGGGTTTCGGCGTTCGGCATTCAGGTTCAGTCTTTCTGTCGGTCCCATGGCCTGCATGCGGAGGAGCAGGAGTGGCTGAATAGCATCATTTTAAAGGAGATGGCGGCGCGCAACCTCTTTACTCTTGTAGACGGCGAGAGCCCAGGGGAGAGGCGACCACAGGCAGTTGAGACTCTTCACGGGTTTCCAGAGGCCCTGCAGCAGGAGGTATGGCATCGAGGGCCCCCTAAGGCCCGTAGAGAGCCTCGAACGGTCCCCACACCAGCAGCATCTGCAACGGCGACCTGCGCAAAGCCACAGCGCAAGCTTTCTGAGAAAGAGGCACTGGACGCAGGGACCCCAGGAAGGCCGCTACAGCCTAGCTCGCCAGACACAAGAATGAGGAAAGAAGAGGCCCTAGGTAGCCCGCCTTTGGTGCAGTCGGGGACCCAGCGAGACAAGCTGCTGCCAGCCACAGCAGAGGGCAGCTCACAGAAAATACGCGAATACGAACAGTTTGAACAGAATGATATTTGGAATGTCCCCGTGGCCCCCACTTCTAGCACACCGCCAGAGACCGAGAGAGACGCTTCCTTACCTACCTCCTTGGAGACGCCTTCAGGGCAGCAGCATCAACAAGAAAAACTGCAAAGGGAAGAGAAACGCAACCAGAAACAGCAACTCCCGCAGCACCAGAGGCAGCGGCACCACATAGAACAACACCAAAAACAACTGCCACAGCAGCTTCCCGGTGTGTCCGAGGCCCTTCCTGAGGCCATTCCCCCCGCACCTATTACTGCTGCTGCAGAGCAGAAAATACAGCAGCTTCAACAGCTGCCTGAAAGGGAGAGAGACGAGGAGGGGGGAGAGGAGCAACAGCAGCAGCAATCCCAGGACACACCTAGCATCGCGGAAAGCGGCAGCCTCCGCTGTCTGTCAGTCTTCCCTCCTGATACTGGGGGGGCCGTACCTGATTGCCTTCACAACCGAACGAGCAGCAGCAGAAGCAGCAGCAGCAGGAGCAGCATCAGCAGCAGAAGGGAGATTGAGACCCCTTCTAGTGAGGGCTCATGGGGCTGGCTCAGTCCCGTGGCGACAGAACGGAACCCTTGAACTCAAATGCATGTACTGATTCTTGCTGGCTAGGCTGCATGATGCCTTCATTCTTCTTAATCCTCCGAATCTTCTGTCTTCATTTAATAGCCTCAGTGGCTGCCAACATTTCACCATCTTCATTACGCGCAGCTAAGAGTAAATGGCGGATGACGAAGTAAATTTGCTTTCCCACTTCAACAGAGGAGGAAGATAAACTACGGACCACTGTGGAAGTCCAGTAAAGAGACAGCGGAGTGTTCCATAGTTTCTTGGGGATGAAACGTGCCTTTGCCTTTCCTGCTTCTGCAGCGTTTTCGCTGCTGATGCTATTGTTGTTACGATGAGAAAAGCTGTCAGCTTGGATGTTGCTTTGGACGCCGCTGTTCAATCCATTTGCAGGGTTAGGGGATTGAGGATGAGCCAATGGTGTCGTAACACTCCTGTATTCTTCTGAGAGTTGTATTCGAATGCAATTTCACTAGTTTTTGTCTCGGTCTGGCCCACCTTTTTTCTTCTTTTGGAGGCCTCTCACCAATTCTCAGAGGGGCCAACTGGGGGTAAAGTGCCGCTCATAAGAAACCACAAGTACATGAAGAAGATGTAGCTGAGTAGACGCATAAAGAACAATGCCAAAGGGTGTAACAGATGAAAAGGCTTGAATACG